>NC_050458.1:28901175-29201175 GCF_903995425.1 Onychomys torridus | reverse complement strand
ATATTATACAATTTAATTACATAATCTGGATGGGGAAAAAGCTCAGTCTAAATGGAAAAATGTACTCAAACTCAAAGATGGAATACTTGACTGCATCTTCATGAGACAAGCAGAAGCCCAGTGTGGCTGAATCCTAGAGATGAAGTCATAGGGCTGGGTTTGATGGGTCAGGTGTATGGTCATGTCAAAGAGCAATGGGAGGCATTAGTGCACTAAAGCTTTGAATTAATAAGATGAGATTGAACTTAAAAATTTTCTCATAATTCTATGAATCTCATAAGCACCTGCACAGACTTGGAAAGGTAACTGTAGTGAAGCCAGATAAGCTGGTGGTCCTGACTAGGATAATAAGGTACAACAAAAGAAGATGGAGAAAAGTGGGTGGATCTAAGAAATGTTCAGTGAATATAATTAATCATTTATCAATGGCTTGTTCTGTCTGACACAATGACAAAAACATGATGGAAGATTAGTTTGGGGGTTTAAATTTTTAACAACTATTGGATGATAGCATCATACATCAGTTTAGGAAGGAGCAGATTTGGGGTATGATAGTCATAACTACCTGACATTTATTGGGTATTTACTATCTACCAGTAACTTTTCTGCTTTATGGACACCTGCATATTTAATTTACTAGTTAGTTTAGGATAGCTCATGTAATCTTCCCATAGACATATAGCTGGTCCCTAGAAGGACTAAAATGACAGTAGAGATGTTCTGATTCCAGAAGCTCCTAGTTTACCTTTTCCCCCCCATACCTGAGGACTTATTTATAAAGAAGGAATAAAACAGGAAACATATAGTTTTAGAGTTCAGAAGCACAATATGAACAAGAGACATAAATTTGGAAGTCATCATATTAGTCAACCTAGGTTGTGTAATTTCAGTGGTTTCACAGAATAAATGCATTTATTTATTTATTTATTTATTTATTTATTTATTTATTTATTTATTTATTTTTGCTCACACCCTTTGTGTATTGATTCAGGAATTTTGATTCTTCCAGCCAATGTCTCTACTACTTCTTGGCATCCTTTATTCCTTTCTTTGTCTTCAGGTAGCTGATAGACTGAAATAAAGAGGGTAGAGGATTTTAATTCCAGGGATAAAGGGGATAGGCTTTATCTCTTCCTAAATTACAATGGCCAGTGCAGTTCATGTGGCCCTAACTGGCTACCCACATTTAGGAATAGGGGTTGAAGGAAAATAAAGAGATCTCCCTAAAATATATGTAATGATTCAAGCCACAGAGTGAATGAATACAGAATTAGAAATGTGGCTGAGGTCAGAGAATTGACAAGATCTTTATGGTAATGATGATGATTAATAATAGCTAAAACATTTAGAGCACTTAGAGTATTCCAGGCTTATATGCATATATTAATTCCTGCAATCCTTATAAAAGCCCTTTGGTGTAATGGTACTATTATATCTTTTAATATAGACCAAGGAGTAAAGAGCAAGTAAATAACTCTCTCGAGGTCACATAGCTACTAAGTGGCATAACAAGAATTTGAATGTAGGGCGTCTGCTTCCAGAGTCTGCAAGTTTAACCGATGTCATATGCTACATAATTATTAACTTCAAATACTTGAAAAATGTCACATTAATATGTAAGTATCTTTGCTATGAGTTCCCGAGGGAGAGGATTATAACTAACAAATGGAATGTAAATGATGGCAGTGCTCAGCCCAGAAGAAGGAAGTGCCTTCTGAAAGAAGCTAACGGAAGCAAACTGCAGCCTGAGATAGTATGATCTTCATCAGTGGAGGTACCCAAGCATAAGAAGAGAAAACCCCTGATAAGGATACTGCAATGGAGATGCAAGCATACAATGAGTGCTTGAAGAAGATAACAGCTATTCTTCTTGAATATTCAAGAGTCAGAAAGTTTTGAAAATACATGTTTGCTGAGACTTCAAGCTGAATGTAAGCTTTCTCAACTAGAGACTTAAAGTAAGTTCTAGAGCCTGTATCTTCCAAGAAATGGGCCTGAAGCTTGAAGGAGAAAGGTGAGTGGGGGCACAAAAGAATCATTACTTGCCCTTGAAGCTCTTGTGGTTTATTTAGAAAGCCAAGGCCCATGGTTATGAATTAATAGAGATCTGCCTATCGAATTCTAAACTGGAGATGACCAAATGATTTGTACATGGCAGAGGATCTCAATTTTGGCTCAGATGCACTGGGCCTCTTTTGCAGAAGCCTCGCTCTTTACATTTTCAAGGTGGTTCCCCAAGTTTACCACTTTCCTGAATAAATGGGTGTGCTCCATAAACCAACTGGACTTTCTCATTCAGTGCATTGATGCTGGAGCCTGCCAGTTTGCATTCCTAACTACTGCTCCTGCCCCTCTGCTGCTGCTGCTTAGGTGACTACTCACTGGGAGCTGCTGCTTTAACACAGGCTTCTGGTTCAATATCATAAGCCTTTGTTTATGTGTCTAGCTTCTCCTTGCTTATCTTTGTATTACTCTGGTCTGAGCCACAGTGTGTTCCTTGAGAAAGTTTTATGGAGGAAACGCATTGAAAGAAATATAGGTTTTCTAGAAGTTCAAAGGGGAAACAGAGACCATGGGAATCTCTCAGAAGAGGAATTCCATGTTGTCACCTTTCACACGGCTGGAAGCATGATTCATACAAAGATATGTCTATCTTTCTGAAAAGCGACCACAGACATGCCAGTTTTATGAGTCCTCAGATGTCCATCAGGATTGTCTTCTTGTCTCCTCTTCTTCATAATTTTCCTTTTTCTTTAGATGGTCACTGCTACTCCATGGAAGGAAAATAGTCTTTCTTGTGTATGGAATGCAAATTACCTCTTCCTGCAGTCTGTTCCCTTCAGACTGTCTTTGGATGAATTTTGCAGTCTTCACTGAAGGGGGAACCCTTTCCCACTGTTCTCTGGGAGAGCCGCCCCTTTGAAGTCACAGCTGGCTTGACTAAACTCATTTCCTCCCTCCACAATGTGCCTCTGATGCAGTGTTGGCTGAGGCTCCTCCTTGCCGGCTCCTGCCATTGAACCAGACCCAAGTGCAATGTTTAATGTGAGTGTTTGGCTTGGCTTAAATTTGGCCAAATCATCTGTACTTCGTTTTATTTGAAAGCACTACTTTTTTTTTCTCCCCTTTTCTCTCTCAAATAGTTCATTCCAGATGTTTTTGATTTGTCTTTCTGTGGTCCACTCCACCCAGTTCCTAAATCAGTAAATCATTTTCATGCTTCTTCTAAAATCAAGCAGAGAAGTGCTCAATTAGGGAGAGCAACTGATTATAGGTTTCTTAGGACTCACACTTCAGGCTCCTTTCTTCAGGAACTACCTTTCCAAGGTAGAAGAAAATGTGATTGAGAACATGCAGATTCCAACTTCTTAGCATTTAGAATGTGAGAGTAGGATAGTGACATGTGCATAATATGTACATCCAAGCTCATTTCCTCTTTCAAGGCTTGATGGTGCTGTTCCTGTTTGAATGCTTTCTGTGACTCAAGTGCACATGGAGACACCCATTCTATAAACTTGTACATATCCTTAAATAATAGAAATATTAACATATGATGCTCAAGGTCTTTCATTCTCTACTGTCCTCATGTACCCTTCTCAGCACTTTGATCATGATGATGGAGGCAAGGATAAACAGAGCCAAGATGTGGAAAATGTTTGCTTTACTGTCACCATGAGAAGTAAAGGCCTTAGGGAAAAGGCCTACATCTGATAAACTAGGGAACTTAGAAGGAGGAAATCAGCACATACTCTGAGTTTCTCTGAGTTTAAGAATTTGCAAAGAGAGTCTTGGATGCAACTAGATACTGAAGTAAAAAGAAAAATAGAGAAAAGGTTTTAAGGTGCTGGAGAGATGGCTCAGCAGTTTAGAGCACTGGCTGCTCTTGCAGAGGACCCAGGTTCAATTCCCAGCATCCTCATGCTAGCTCACAACTCTTTGTGATGAGAATTCTATGGGTATGACTCTTGTTGACCTCTATGGGTACCAAACATGCATGTGATACATATACATACATTGCATACAGACAAAACACTCATACACAAAACTAAATAATAATTTAAATAAGTAAATAATAATAAAGAAACAAATTCTTTGAAATAATTTTAAGAAATTTTGCTGCATTGTGAATGTAATTTCTCTCTGACAAATTTGACCTACATTCCTTCTCAAGAATTTCTTAGAGATGACATGTGTTCTCTTCTGCACTTGATGTTAAAATGTGACTTAATGTTCAGAGTACACCAATAAAACTTTATGCTACTTACTTGATTTTATCCTGTTATTCATTTATTTATTATATGACACCAGATTATAAAAGTATGCAAATAGTGTTTGGAGGCATTCAGTTGCTTTTTTTTTTTTAAATTTGGAAAAGAGAGTTCTAGTTTGGCTAGTAACTTCAACTTCTGTGTACCATCCCTAACAATGAGCATAGTGCATATTCAACTTTTTAGGATCTTGATTAGATACTACCAGTAATTTATAGTACATATAATGGTAAAATTTGAAATTGATATAGCAAAGGAAGATGACTCATGAAATGCAATAAAACATAGATTCATTTTGATCACCAGATCTGATGTTATTATTTGATTTATGAGATCAGTTGCCCAGGCCACTGGTGGAAAATGTTGGCAGGAAGAACTGTATTTTTGACATGATTGGCTATAAGCAAACATCTGAACATTTTATGTTTCAGAAATATCCAGTCAGTATACAATTCGACATGTCTGAATATTAATGAATATTTTAGTCTTTGTTCAGTAGTAAGACCTCTATTCCTATGCCTCTCATTAGGTTGGGTAACTTAGATGCTTAGGAGAATGCAGTCCAATTAACCTACTCTCCCTCCCCCACTCTCTTTCTTCCTTCTGTACTATTTTATTTGCTCACCTATGGTCGTAATCTTTTATGATTAAATTCAGAAGTGAGATCATTGGTGTCTGGTTTATTGTTGGCATCTTTCTTGAACTTGGTTAATGGAGTCAGCTAACTAGTTTTCTGATGGGCATTTCCTTGAAACTTTGAAGCTTCCCTGTCTGGAGCTCTCTAATAACGACTCCATGAGCATGTCTACATTTTCACTTACTATGGCCCTGACCAACACTCCACTAATTTCTGGAAGTTTCATGAAACATATAGTATATGGATCCTTTGGCTCTCTGGTAGAAGCTCCCTTCATCAGAACCCCTCACTGGATATCCAATCTCCCCAGTGAAGCTTTGTAGAAAGCTCCAGGTCACAGAAAAGGGAGTTCAGCAGGCTTAATCCCCACCCTAAGATGTTATAGCAGACAACTCGACCTAGCTTCTCCACCCCTAGCTTTGCCTACATTACTCTCTAAGTCGGTACATTTCGATAATCTAAGCATCTTTATTCTTTCAAATTGTTTTTCGTCAAGGAGACTCTCTTCAAGTTTAGGATAAAATGTGCATAGGCGAGGGAAGCCTGGCAGTGCAGTCTCACCTCTTCTAAAAAAATAATTCTCAGAAAAAATTATTTCTTTTCTCTAGTCTTTTGGCACCCTTCATAATCTTTGTGGCCTCTATATTCCTGTGATTCTCAGACTTACTTTGACACTTCTACAGACGACATGGTAATGTATCTTAGAATGTATCATCGACTTTATCTTCTACAAGTGGCGTGGTACTCTGTCTTAGAATTTATCATCTATTTTATCTTACCACTTCAGTGAAGACTTCCAAGTTGACACTCAGTTGCATCCACAAATGTCACCATTTCCCCTATCATGTTTCTTGAAAACTTTAATAATGATAATGTCTACAGTGTCATCCTTGACGTAATGAGTATGACAATAATTTTAGATAAGACACATAAGAAAAAAGTCTTAATTAAAGCGGCCTCCTTAGGTTTTACTAGTTAATATGTATCTATAGAGACAAAATGCAGTCAATTGTTTTTATAAATGTACATGGGATTAAAGAAAATAAGTTATCATGAGCTTTTACATTACTAATCTAATCAGCTGTTTGACATTAGGTAAAAAAGCACCTCAAAGGACAATTTCTTACTTACCAATGGAGAATTTGTTTACATCATCCTTAAGTTCCTGTTAGGTTTACAATCCTTACAATTTTGTGTCTTTATATGGAGATTTTTCTTATTTTAACATTCTAAAATATATGAATTCTCTGGTCAGGAAAATACCAAAGTGGTGACTGGTATAGACTATGTGTTTGTAGATGTTACAGCTACTACACTTGTTTTCAAATTCCAAATTCTATAATAAACTGGAGTATTCTTAATAAGAAAGGTCCAGATGGATCAATGGTAGTATCAAGGTTGTTACTGAGTGTGATGGGTGATTAGAAATTGGTTAAAGAACATAATGCCACTGTAGTTTATTTTTTTTTAAATGTTTTTTATAATTTTTTTTTTTTTTTTGAGCTGAGGACTTAACCCAGGGCCTTGTACTTGCTAGGCAAGCGCTCTACCACTGAGCTAAATCCCCAACCTGTTTTTATAATTTTAACCTTTGGAAATTTTGAAAATGTGTACAATGGATCTTGATCATCTACTCCCTACTTCCCAACTCCAACTCCTCACAGGCACTCCCCAGCTTCCTATAAGACTCTCTAGTACATCTCTCTACCATGTTTATGTCCTCCTGTTTGTTTGTTTACCTATTCCTTCCTTCCTTCCTTCTTTCTTTCCTTCCTTCCTTCCTTCCTTCCTTCCTTCCTTCCTTCCTTCCTTCCTTCCTTCGTTCATCTAACCAACAGCATCCAAATAATTCTACCTGTATGCACATGGTCATCGACTAACGAATAGGCAACTTACAAGTGGCCACAGCCATAACAAAATAGAGTCTCCTTTCCCACAAGGCCATCAGCTTCCACTCGCTCCTCCCCTCCTGGAGCTGGGTTCTTAAATCTTTAAAGTAGGTTCTTCAGTTTTAATTCTGCAGTTTACAGGTTCACAAAACTTTTGGAGACACACAAGCAAAGCTAGCATTTTGAGATTCAGCAACTGCTAAGTCTCACACAGGACAGTCATCCATGAAAGTGCAAATGAGGGGTGACCACTGCTTATGGACGCCTTAGGGAAGTTTTCAGGGAGAGAGGAACTTAGCTGAGCTTTAGAAAATGATTAAGGTTTTATGGAACCAGAAGGAAAGGATGAACGATTATCTCAGGTAGAGCAAGGAAGAATTATTGATCATCCCCTCTTGCTTTTGAGCTTGGTAAATGCTATGAAAAGGATGAAAAATCAACTTTGGAAATACTTAGCAACAATTAAAATGAATTTGCCTATGATGCAGTAATTCCTGTTTAAGATAAATGCCCTCGGAAAATTTTTGCTTATCGACACACAGAAACATCAGCACATTCCTAACAGTACAATCTGCAGTAATGAAACACAGGAAACTATCTAAGCACTCATCATCCAATATATGCAATATGTTGACCCTCAGGATAATACAATATGCTACAATGAGATGAATAACCCAGTAGCACACCTTATTTCAGTGTGAGGAAACTTGCTGGATACTTGAAATATTTGTGTGGTATCCATAAGAGAAACCTTTCAAAAATATTGAACTTAATTACTAGTGAGAGTACATACTGGGACATGTGACTTAGCCCCAAACCAAAAGGGCCTTCTCTTGAGTTGACTTCACCACCCATGACAGATATTTTTGGTGAAAAAAGACCTGAGGAAAGAACATGAAACATATCTCAGGTGAGTCATCGAACTGAGACCCACTTACTTATTCCCCACTCCACTCATCAAATATACTTTTTTGTATGATGAAAAAGAGTCTTCCTCCCCCCAATATTTCTGAGAGAACAGAAGTTTCTGTTATATGTGGTCCATCTTTTTCTTCCCTAGGCTAATCCCAAGCCTCCAATTTCTACTTATGCTATTTAAGTTTCTTAAAAGGTTTGTGAATATCACAATACACTCACATCACCATGTTTATTCTGTCCTGTAAACTAGGCACTGATAACTGTGATCAGACTTCAGAATAGTGTCTGGTCCTCACTCAGAAAGAAAAGGAAGCACGTAGCTTTTGAATGTCAATCATGAGTAGCCATCTGCACAGGCAGGAACTCTCCTCCAGCTGGTGCCCTGAAAATGCAGTCCCAATAACAAACAGAATTGTGAAACATAGGAGCCTGATCAGACAACCTCCAGTATGCCTGGGTTAGTAGGTAAGCACAATGTACCAGGGAAATACTAGAAAGCTAATAAGATTAGCAATTTTTAGTTAATACAGAAATTGCTTCTATGTTAGACTTCTAATAACAGCATATTTTCCCCTTAATTTGTTACTTGTAGGACACTTGGAGAGGTTCTATGTGAAAAGGTATTCAGAGTGGTGGGCTGGTAGAGTCTGGGAGCAAAAAAAGGAGTACTGGGTCCAAGGTCAGGAGCAGACAGCTATGAAGATGTGGCAATAATTAGCTGGGAATGTAGTTCAGCAGCAGGACACATACCTTAGAAGTCAGGCACTCTAGGTAACACCTCTAGCATTAAAAATTAAGTAAATTAAAGAAAAAGCCATTGGATGAACAGAGATGAATTGCCACATTTATTTGGTTGCACCTTGAATAGGCAGTCAAAGACAGCAAGTGGGACTGAAGTCATCGATCCTACTGAGCTCTCCATCACCGACATTCTCAGGAGGACCTACAAATGAAGACCGTGTTGATCAGAAATCATCAGTTGCAGTATCTTTGTGTTAGAGTAGGTTAAAACCGTTTTTCATTCAGATAAAACAACAACAACAAAAAAAAAGGAAATCATGCTTTTTATTGGTGTAAAAACTGCTATGATTTATCCAAACATGCAGTGATGCCTTTACAGGTATTTCAGTATAGAAATAAAATTCAGTAGATTCAGCCAGACCAAAGAGGTGGTGCCTGTGACCAAGGCTGGTAGTTAGATGATAAAAGCTTTAACTGGGATTACCAACTAAATATTTTTGAAATTTTGGAGAGGGCTGCATAGTGACGGTTGAGTTTTACTTTAAATTCTACCAACCTTGTGGATAGGTTTATATGTACCCATCCCTGCTACACCTACATGTACTCATTTCTAAATGAACATTACCTTTTTGTTTTTTTTAACTGTTTTCAAATTATATTTGTGTTTTAATTTTACACATCAGCCATGGGTTTCCCCCTCCCGCCCACACCCCCACCTTCCCCCTATCCCCTCCCCTCCACTCCCATCTCCTCCAGGGCCAAGACTCCCCTGGGAATTCATTTAAACCTGATGGATACAGTACAGGCAGGTCTAGTCCCCTCTTTCCAGGCTGAGCAAAGTGTCCCTGTGTAAGCCCAAGGTTCCAAACAGCCAGCTCATGCACTAATGACAGGTACTGGTCCCACAGCCTGGATGCCTCCCAAACAGTTCAAGCTATTTGATTGTCTCACTTATCCAGAGGGCCTGATCCAGCTGGGGGTTCCACAGCCTTTGGTTCATAATTCATGTGCTTCCATTCGTTTGGCTATTTGTCCCTGTGCCTCTCCAATCTTGGTCTCAACAATTCACACCCTTACAGTCCCTCCTCTTTCTCGACAATTGGACTCCTGGAGCTCCACCTGGGGCCTGGCTGAGGATCTCTGCATCCACTTCCATCAGTTATTAAATTAGAGTTCCAGCATGACCATTAGGGTGTTTGGCCATCTGATCACCAGATTAGGTCAGATCAGGCTTTCTCTAGACCATTGCCAGCAGTCTATAGAGGATGTATCATTGTGGATTTCTGGGGACCTCTCCAGAACTCTGCCTATTCCTGGTCTCATGTGGTCATCATTTATCATGGTTTGTTATTCCTTGTTCTTCCTTTCTGTTCTTGATCCAGCTGGGATCTTCTGCTCCCCTAAGCTTTCTTTCCCTCAAACCTTGCCCGTCATTACTCCCACTGTTGTCCAGATTGTTCATGTAGATCTCATCCATTTCTCTGTCATTGGGTGATCCCTGTGTCTTTCCCAGGGTCCTGTTTTCTAGGTAGCCTCCCTGGAGTTGTGTAGCAGTCTAGTCATCTTTGTTTTACATCTAGTATCCTCCTATGAGTGAGTACATACCATGTTTGTCCTTCTGAGTCTGGGTTACCTCACTCAGGATGATTTTTTCTAGATCCATCCATTTGCCTGCAAACCTCATGATTGTTCAAAGACTTCAAAGCTGAGTGCTCAAGGCTCAGCAGAATTTCCCAGCCATCTAGCACTGAGAGTTCCAGTCATAAGTACTGAAAGAGGAATGTCTTTTTAGCATTTCTCTGTTCCCATTGCAGCCTTGGAGAGGAACCCAGGGGAAGTCATTACAATATTTCAGAACTGCCTACTAAGTTTTACTTTTATCCTAGTGGTGGGTAGGCTTGGGTTATTCTGCTGAGCACATCTGCCCTGAATTTGCATGTGTAATGAAAATGATTCTTTGTTAAATGTTTTTGTTAAATTGTATTTAAATTTTTATTTTGGAATTTTCTGTTGTGGTCAGGATACACGCTTTTCTAATAGGAACTCCCTCATGAAAAAAAAATATGGATAACCCATAGTGGGTGGTTGTTAAGGGAAAGAGCAGCAGACTAGAAACACAACTGTATATAATTTCAGCAATTTCCAGCTGTTGGGAGGAAAAAGATGATTGTCATTAAAACAAAATGCATACTGAGGTGTAGATAGTAATAAATCCTAACTGTGCAATCAATGGGTTTTAGATATTTACATTCCATATTACGTATTATATGTAGAATATTTCCTGTATCCCAGAGGGATCCATTCTGTCTCTTCCTAATTCCACACTTTCACTGTCTACCCCTCTAAATCAACGAACAGAAACTCTAACTTTGCTGTCACCACAGTTTGTTTTAGTTCTTGGATTTCACGTAATTGAATTATACAATGTGTAGTCTTTTGTGGTTATCTTTCCCCCCTCACTCATTTGTTGTTTTCTCTGTGAGATTCAAGGTGATGCTGCTTACAGCAGACACCCTCAGTTATTGTTACATAGTGTTCCATGATATGATTATTCTGTAATTTATCAATGCTCCTAAATATTGGACACTGGATTTTTGTAGCTTTTAGCTATTTTGATTACAACTGTTTTAATCTTCTTATATGTTGAATGGAGCCCAACAAAAGAGAAAGCCCTGAGGGCTGTATAAGACGGCTTTCAACTTGGGCTGCACTATCCACTTTCAACAGTCTTTGAATGCTCAATGCCAGGGTGGTGGATGCTATTTCAGAGCCTTTCTCATGTTCCTAGAGGATGCTTCTAGGTCCTTCTGATTTTAGAATGAAGTCTTGCAATCCTCCATACTAACTGAACTTTTGGTAAGCAGTTCTTAGTAAAATCTGAATACATGACCATATGCCACCAAGTTACTTTACAGTTGGAGCTATCCACCATGTATTGAGTGATATCTGCCCCACGAAACTGTAAAGCTTGGCACACACAGCAAGGGACAGAAACACCATAGACATGACAGGACACAATCAAAAGACAAGTAAGTTACAGGAAGAACCAGCTCTGGTGCCCATGATCTTTATGCAGATTATGCTGCCTTTTCTGTTCCAGCCTGAAACACTGGACTTTTGGGAGTTCTTTAGGATCAGTTGGTAGAGAAGAGAAGAATAAGGCTTACAAGAAGTTCTCTATGATAAGCCAGTGGCGCTTGCAAGTGGACAGTTGCAGGTGCCCCACTTTGGGGCATTTCTGAAAAATATGATGACAGTATCATCTTAGTGGTCAGAACTTCATGGAACTACACATGATAGTTCGCTCTGGTTTATAATTATTTATTGAGCCAATGGTTTAGCTAGATGGTTGGGGAGTTAGAAAGTAACATTATTGGCAGGTGATAATTTGGAGCTCTCAGAAGGAAGCATAGGTTTCTATTTCCTAAGGATGATCTTTTCATGGCCACTGCTAAATCCCTAGTCTCTTAGCATCAGAGACTGCTCAGTCCTTGATAAAGCACCATTCCCTGTGGTGATCAACTAACTGACTTATGACAGGTTTATCACCTTGGACTGCTTTATCATGGAAGGGAAAGTATTTTCTTCTTACTGAAATAGATGTGCACTATGGATATAGACTTTTTTTCCTTATGCACAGTGTTTCTGTCCAAAGTATTACCAGTGAAATTGTGGAATGTTTTAGCTGTTCACAGCATCAATTTTATACAGCATCAATTCTGATCAAGAAACCCACTTCACAGTTAAAGAATTGTGGCAAAGGGCTCTTGCTGACAGTGTCCATCAACTTTACTGTGTTCCTTGATACTCTGACGTAGCTAGCTTGATATAGTATTGGAATCATTTTTTTGAAGCCTCCTTAATGGCACCAGTTATGATGTAATATTTTTGCAGGTCTAAGGGAAGATTTTCCAGAAGATTGCAAATTCTCAGATCAAACATTAGATGCTTTTTTTCTTTGCTGTTTCAAAACATCTGACAAAAAGCAACTTAAGGGAAATTTTGGGCTCATGATTTAGGATGTTATAATCCCTCATGGTAAGGAAAGCAAGATGGAGCTCGTGGCAGCAGAAGCTTACAGCTGGCACTCCTTCCAACTCAGAAGATCAGAAAGCTGACATCAGGGTAGGTTGGCATTCCTTTTTCTGTTTTCATTTAGTCTAGGACTGAGGACCATTGGAGAATACCACTCACATCAAAATGGAGCTTCCTTCCTCAGTTACACCTTTCTGGAATGATTCCCCGGGCATATAAGGATGTGTATCCCAAGTGATTCCAAATGTCTGAATTTTCTCAGCATTTGATTTTTACCAACTTTCACCTGAATGGCAATTAAACTGTGCTTCTAGCACTCAAGGGCTGATATGTTCTACAGGCCCAAACGACTCAAGATTGTCTCTACAAACCAGGCCCAAAGGCCTACAAAGCACATGATATCAGATAGTCAAAACAATTGCTCCACTTCTTGGTACTGAGTTTCCGTAGTAGTTACTCTTCTCATTGATGTGACAAAATGGCTGACAGAAAACAACTCATGGGAACAATAATCTATTTTAGGTCATGGTGTGAGAGAGTGGAGTCCATCCCAACAAAGATGTAGCAGAAGGCTTGAAAGAATTCATGGCAGTGGGAGCAGACAGCTGGGCGTTCATGCATCTTGAAAGACCAGGAATTGAGGATCACAGCATGATCTCCTCTTCATTCACTACAGGGGCCGAGCCTATAGGATGGCTATATCTGCATTCAGGCTGGGTCTTCCCTTTTCAGTTAGAGCTCTTTGGAACCATCTGCTCTGACATATCAAAAGAAAGTACCTAAGTGAGTCCAAATCCACCCAAGATGAAGATTAAACATTCCAATAAATGTCAACAAAGGTGATATTCGTCCCACAGCCAGGACATAATGGCTCAAAAATCAAGGATGGATATAGAGAATGGTGTTGACCTTGCTGCTCTTGGTGACCTAATAGAAAAGTGTTGCTTTGTGTTTCTGTGCCCTCATCCTCTGCTGGTGTTGGAGAAGCTACTGTGGGCTCTTCATACCCCCCCCCCCCGTTTTTTTTAATCATCAAAGAGAAGTTGCTTGAATTGCTGGTGTGAGTACTCTAACTGAAAAGCAGCAAACAGGACTGATGGTCCCCCAGGGAAGTGAGGAAAGTGTATCTGAAGTACAGATAACCACTGGGATTATATCTTGGCATTACCACACTGAGCACTTCAGGTCCATGGAAACGCATAACATTTCACCCATGGCCACTACCATCTACGAACTCTTGCTTGAAATCAGTCTACCAGATAAAATACAGTGGCCTGCTCAGTGGCTTCTTCAGGGGAGGAGGGGAGGTGAAAAGGGGAGGAGGGAGGGAAGAAAGATGAAAGAGAGAAAAAAGAGGAGGAAGGAGGGAAAAAAGGAGAAATGGGGAGTAGAGGAGAGAAAGAGGGACTATATGTGTTTATAGCACATAAAGCTATAGTGCTGCCATTGAAGGTTTCTTTTATTAGGAGAAAGTGGGCCAGGCTTTATTCTTAGACAAAACATATTTGGGACAGGGGGACATTGAGTCTCTAACCACTCTTCCCTTTTCATCTCCTTATTTACTGCCCTCTGGCAGAGATACAAACAGTTTACAGATAATGAAGATACAATAAGGATGTCAAGTGAAACAGTGGAACTTACCTGTAAATAATCTCATTGTCTCAATAGTGAATTCCACTAGACTGAGCTAGTGTTATTGTTCCTCAGACATGGTGCAGAAGAGTACCACACTGGTAATGGGGACTAGTGAATCAACTACATAATTTAACATAAATGCTATTTGTCTTAATGTTTAGAGTGTATCATGATAAATAACAGTGTATATTTAAACTGTTTACACTTTATGGGTAAAACTATGATGATTAAGCTTCTAAAACTACATCACTAGTACTAATAAGAAGCTGGGCACAGTTGAGGCAGGAGAATTGCTGTGAGTTTAAGTTCAGGCTGAGCTTCAAATAAAGAAGTAATTTAAGTAGCAAACAAGTATTTACAAGTTACTGTCATGAATTTGTGGCTGCCTTATAAAGGGAAAAGTAATATCAGTTAAGGTTTCATTAGGAACGAGGTTCTCTATAAAGGTGGTATGACAAATCATTATCTTATTAATTATTCACAGCTGTACTTGATGCGTTTGTGATGAGAGAATATGTGCATAAGGTCATCCCTCCTAGTTATTCCAAATATCTAGTAGGATCAGCATGGCGAGATGCTGCCAGTGGAAAGCTTTAGGAAGCATCTCACTATTATATAGGGCTTTGGGGTATATTTTAATTATTTGGTTCTGTGCCTGAGTTAAGTGGGGATTTGGCAACTACCTGCTTTCAGATCAATGCAAGCATGGAAGACAGATAATTCAGGTCCCTGCAGGAAAAGCTACAGAAAACATTTTGTAATGTGAACTCAGGCATGGCCCTCTCCTTTGGCTCTCTGCCTTGTCATCTGGTGGAGATGGAGACTGGAGGAGATAATCTCCAAAGGCATCTGCCAGCTCTGATGTTTGATATGTTTATCATTTTCATCTGTTAGTGTGACTGTTTCACCAGAGGGTACCAGGGACCAGGTTGATCCATATTTATCAAAGGGAGGTAACGAGTTCAGTGGAAGAAGTAATGTGTGACCACCACTGGAGTGACACGGTTTAAAGTAATCAATAAAAAGTTGTCGAATAAATGAAGGACTACAGGCATGGATGTGTAGATAAAGAAAGCACCTGCAATAAAACGGTCACATTTCTCTGAAAAGATGATTAATGTACCCAGCAGAGTGAAGTGCTTATATGGAAGATGGATACTATAATCAAATGCTGGTCTAGGTAATTTTTCTAAAATCTCTGATGTGAGTGGTCCTGATAATTGTCAGCCACTTGCACGAGCATGGGGGTGAAGACCCATGGAGCACAAGTGGTTCACCAGTGGCTATGCCATGGAGGAAATGACTTCCTTCATTTTAGTCTTCCTCTAGCTTTTTGGTTGCCCTGCAAAAGGTGGGGTTCCATGAGCCCACATCTAACTTTTGAGGCTGTTCTGAGGATTCCCATTCGGGTTCTCATGCCTGCACAGCAACCATAATTAACTGCTGAGCTGTTTCCCCAGCCTACCTTTCTGCATTTTAAAAGGAAGTCACAGTCCTTTTCAAATGGAATGTTTAGAAAACATCTGCTGATTATACTCTGCTTTGCCACCAAAGTGTTTATGCAAAGGTCAAAGCAATAAGAAAGTCAATTAAATCTGCATAATTCATGGTTCCAATGTGGCCAAAAGGGGTCTCTATGTCACCTGTGAGTTAGGGCTCCCAATTGAAGTCCAATTTGTTGTCTATGCAGATGTCTATCCATAAAATTCATTCAGTGTGAGTCAGAAATGTGTCCAGAGTTTGGCAGATCTGAGAACCAGTAGATATTTTGGAAATATGTTTTTACTTGAAATAGAAGTATATTGTGATACTGGACTAAGAGGTGAGTCTTTATCCTCATACCCGAACACCCCAGCCCCTAGGCTTTGGGCCTGGGAGCACACCCATTGCAGTTCCAATTTAAGGCCAGAAGGTAGACTTCCTGCACAAAGGTCAGACTACTCCCATCCCCCATCAGACCCTGTAACCCAAGCCCTACCTCCCCCAAATCCCACCTTCCCTCCGAGACTGCAACTGTTCTCTGAGACAGAGCCTGCCAGCACCCCACTGGACTAAGAGGTGAGTCTTTATCCTCATACCCGAACACCTCAGCCCCTAGGCTTTGGGCCCAGGGGCACAACCCTGTGCCCCGACACCACCACCCATTGCAGTTCCAGTTTCAAGCCAGTTGGCAGGCAGATCTCCTATACACAGGACAGAACACCACCATCCCCCATCAGACCCTGTAACCCAAGCCCCGCCTCTCCCAAATCCCACCCACCCTCCAAGACTGCAACTGTTTCCTGAGATAGAACCTGCCAGCACCCAACTGGACTAAGAGGCCAGTTGGCAGGCAGACATCCTGCAGACAAGTCAGACTACCACCATACACAATACAGTAAGACTGCAGCTACTCCCTGAGACAAAGCCCACTAGCACCAGTTGGTCTAAGAGCTGCTTCCTAAGACAAAAAGCCCATCAGCATCAACTAGACCAAGAGCTCCCACTGGATCAAGAGTATCAATCAGACCAAGAGAGGCTCCCTCAGACACAGACACCACTTGCACCAAGTGAAGAAAGAAATGGGTAGACGCCAGTGCAAAAATACAGTCAATAATATAAAAACTAATATGGCTCCATCAGAACCTACATCAGCAAGATCTGAACATCCCAACACAGAAGAAACAGAAGATATCTACTATAAAAAATGACTTTAAGAAGATATTAGAGATCTTAAAAAAGGAAATGAAAAATTCCCTTAAAGAAATTGAGGAAAAGTCAAACAAAAAGTGGGAAGAAATCAGTAAATCCCTTGAAAGCCAAGAGAAAGCAATTAAACAAGTGAGGGAAACAGTTCAAGATTTCAAAACTTAAATGGAGTCAATAAAGAAGACACAAACTGAGGTAATGATGGAAGTGGAAAATCTGAGTAAACGAATGTAAGCATAACCAACAGAATGCAAGAGATGGAAGAGCAGATCTCTGACATTGAAAATTCGGTAGAAGAAATAGATTCTTCAGTCAAAGAAAACACTAAAACCAACAAAGTCATGACCCAAAATGTCCAGGAAATTTGGGACACCATGAAAAGACCAAACCTAAGAATAATAAGGATAGAAGAAGGTGAAGAATATCAACTCAAAGGCACAGAAAATATATTCAACAAAATCATAGAAGAAAACTTTCCCAACCTAAAGAAGGAAATGCCTATAAAAATACAAGAAGGTTACAGAACACCAAATAGACTGGATCCAAAAAGAAAAGTCCCTTTGCCACATAATAATCAAACCACAAACATACAGAATAAGGAAAAATATTAAGAGCTGCAGAGGAAAAAGGCCAAGTAACATATAAAGGCAGACCTATAAGAATAACACCTGACTTCTCAGTGGAGACTCTAAAAGCTAGAAGGTCATAGACAGATGTTATATAGATACTAAGAGACCATGGATGCCAACCCAGATTATTATACCCAGCAAAACTCTCAATCAACATAGGCATCATGATCCCTGACATCAAGCTCTCTTATAGAGCTATAGTAATAAAACCAGCTTGGTACTGTCATAAAAACTGACATGTGAACCAATGGAATTGAAGACCCTGACTTTAATCCACAGACCTATGAACATATAATTTTTGACAAAGAAAGCATCTTCAACAAATAGTGCTGGCATAACTGGATGTCAACAGGAGGAAGATTGCAAATAGATCCATATCTGTCACCATGCACAAAACTCAAATCCAAGTGGATCAAAGACCTCAACAAAAATCCAGTTACACTGAACTTGATAGAAGAGAAAGTAGGAAGTAGTCTGGAATGAATTGGCACAGGAGACCACTTCCTAAATATAACACCAGTAGCACAGACACTGAGAGCAACAATTAATAAATGGGGCCTCCTGAAACTGAGAAGCTTTTGTAGAGCAAAGGACACATTCAATAAGACCAAATGACAGCCTACAGAAGGGGAAAAGATCTTCACCAACCCCAGGTCTGACAGAGAGCTAATCTTCAAAATATATAAAGAACTCAAAAAGCTAGACATCAAAATACTGAACAATCAAATTTAAAAATGGTCTACATAGCTTAACAGAGAATTCTCAGTAGAAGAATCTCAAATGGCTGAAAGGCATTTAAGGAATTGCTCAACATCCTTAGTCATCAGGGAAATGCAAATCAAAACAACTCTGAGATATCCTCTTACACCTGTCAGAATGGCTAGGATCAAAAACATTCAAGACAGCTTATGTTGAAGAGGATGTGGAGCAAGGGGGACACTCCTCCATTGTTGGTGGGAATGCAAATATGTACAGACACTCTGAAAATCAGTATGGCTGTTTCTCAGAAAATTGGGTATAAGTCTTCCTCAAGACCCAGTCATACCACTCTTGGGCATATATCCAAGGAATGCTCAATCTTACCACAAGGACATATGCTCAACTATGTTCATATCAGCATTTTTTGTAATAGCAAGAACCTGGAAACAACCTAGATTCCCCTCAACTGAAGAATGGATAAAGAAAATATGGCACATATACACAATGGAGTACTACTCAGCAGTAAAAAAAAAAAAAAAAAAAAAAAAAAAACCAATGATATCATGAAATTTGCAAGCAAATGGATGGATCTAGAAAATATCATCTTGACCGAGGTAACCCAGACTCAGAAGGGCAAACTTAGTATGTACTCACTAATAAGTGGATTCTAAATGGGAGAAAAGGGATGGCAAGACTGCAGCCCAAGCCTTCAGAGAGGCTAGTTAACAGGAAAAGACCCTAGGAGAGACACATGGATGATCCTGTGAGGAGAAGTAGACGAGATCTACATGAGTGGACTGGGTGGGGGGTGGCAGAGGGCAAGGAGTGGGGGATGAGAACATAGGGAAATGGGAGGGTCAAGCTGGAACAGGGAAAGAGTGGGAGGGTAGGGAAGGAGATACCATGATATATGAGGACATCATGGGAATAGGAAGAGGCAGGGTGCTGGGGAGGCTCTCAGAAATCCACAAGGTTGACCCCACCTTGGTCTGCTGGCAGTGGTCCAGGGGGTGCCTGGACCAGTCTATTCTGGTGTCCAGCCTAGCAAATAACCTAGCTGTCATCATAGTGACTATGTCCAGTGACAGATGGAGGCAGATACAGAGATCCACAGCTAGGCACCAGGCTGAGCTCCAGGAATCCAATTGATGAGAGAGAGAAGAGATACTGCATGAGATGTTGAGATCATGATGGAAGGACGTGCAGAGATGACCAGCCACACTAGTGGAAACCCATGAACTGTGGACTGGCAGCTGTGGAGCCCCTATGGGACTGGACTAGGCCCTCTGGATACAAAAGACGGTTGTTTGGCTTGAACTGTGGGGGGCATCCAGGCAGGGGGATTGGGATCCATCCCTGGTCTATGGGCAGGCTTCTGGAATCCCGTGCCTGTGGTGTGACACCTTGCACAGCCTTGGTGCAGTGGGAAGGGGCTTGGACCTGCCTAGCTAGGCTCAGTGTGCTGGACTCTGCTGACTCCCCATGGGAGACCTCAATTTGGGGGATGTGGGGATGTGGAGTGTCTTGGGAAGGAGTGATGGAGAGTGGGAGGAAGGAGGAGGGGGTTCTGTGTATAGCATGTGGAGTGAGTAGAAAATTTCTTAATAAAGAAAAATGAAAAAAACAAATCTGCAAGGGTGACCCTAGCTAAGACTCATGGCAATAGGGAATGTGTAACCTGAACTGGCTATCTCCTATAACCAGGCAAAACTTCCAGTAAGAGATTGGGACACCAACCAAGCCACAAAACCTTTGACCTACAATTTGTCCTGCCTACACGATGTGCACAGGAATTGTGGGAGTGGCCAACGAATGACTGGTACAGCCTGAGGCCCATACCAGGAGAGGGAAACCACTCCTGACAATGGAGTGCCAGGACCCATAAACAAACAAACATGACTGACAAAAGAAAAAATTCAGTATAATTATGACTAATGATGACTAATTCTGCTATACTCATAGACTGGTATCTAGCTCCATTGTCATCAGAGAGGCTTCATCTAGCAACTGATGGAAACAGATGCAGAGGCTGACAGACAAACACTAGGCTAAGCTCAGGGAATCCTGTGAAAGACTGTAGAAGGCAGAGAAGGACACTGCAAGAAAACCCACAGAATCAACTAACCTGGGCTTGTAGGGGCTCACAGAGACTGAACCAACAGAGAGCCTACATGGAAATGACCTAGTCTGTCTACATATAGCTTATAGTTATTTAGCTTACTCTTCTTGTAGGACTCATAACAGTGGGAGCCAAGGCTGTCTGATTTTTTTACTGGCTTTTAGGACCCTATTCTTCACTCTGGTTAGCCTTGTTCAGGCTTAATACAAGGAAAGGTGCCTAGCCTTAATACAGCTTGATATGACATATTTGGTTGATATCCATGGGATGCCTGCCCTTTTCTGGATATAAATGGAGGGAGGACAGATTTGGGGGACAAAAAGGAATGGGGAGGAACCATGGGAAGAGGAGGGAGGAGAACTGTAATTGGTATATAAAAATAATTGTAATAATTATCATTCAGAATAAAGAATAACTTCAGTTTTTTTAAAAAAGAAGTACATTGCTTTCCCCCTCCATTTTCTCCCTCCAACCCCCCTCAGCCACCTTCCTTCTAATCCCTTCCATGCACCACCACTCTGAAATCATTAAGTTCTTTTTCTTTGATTATTATTTACACATGCACATATGTGTATACATATATGTATGTGTATGCACAAATATGTATAAACACAACCAGCTGAGTTTGTTTTGGTTGGTTGTGCATATACATTTTCAGGCCTGATTGCTCTCCATTGGAAGGCCAGTTAAGGGATCTCATCCCCAGCAGAAGCTAATTCTTCTTCTCCCTGCAGTCTTCAGTTGCTGAGGACACCTCACACTTAAGATCCAGGACTTGGATCATTGGACCTGGGTCTGATACAAAAGCCTTTTTCCTGAAGTCTAGTTTTCATGGTTTCAGAAAATACTATCTAACCTGCCAAGGGCAGGAAACACTTAATAGTCCTACCAAGCTGCAAAACCTACAAATGATAACTCTTACCAGCATGGCAAGATATGTATGCATAATGACACAGTAAGAGGCACTCACATGTTGGTGGCAACCAATATATGTCTAACTGGATTAAAGGCCTACTCAACAGGAAAGAAATCATGCCTGGTACTGGTAATTTAGCCAGCTTTCTGGGGCTCGTGAGGTCATTGTCCTTAGAAAAGAATCTACTACTGATACCTTGCTACACCAGCATAATTCCTTATTCCATTATTAATCTTACCCTTACTCCTATAGGTAAGTGAAGTTACAGCTACAATCCTTCATCAAAGATGCCTCTCTTTATTGCAAATGGAGACCATCACAGAAAATTGCAACTGGACACAATGAAGAGATTAATGGATCATGGGGAACTGAGCCCCAACAGACGTGTCTACATCACAATTCCTGCATCTATGGCTTAGGAAATAGAGTTAAAGAGGGGTCAGGAAATCTGCTGTGAAACAATCTCTTCTATAAATGGATCAAGACTGGAACAATGGCAGTCTCAAAAGACATGTTAACACTGAAGGGAGAAAATTTTGTGGGATTCCACCTTAGTTGACATTTAAGGTAAAAATTTCTTTCCTAACAATCATAGTATGCTATAATTAAATAGGCTATCATAGAAGCTAGTACATTTTCAAATATTTATGGTGAGTAGATACTGAGTGTTGGCTATTTAGTGAATTAATTAATTAAATTCACTGACTTGGGCCAGTGAATGTTACTGATACAAATTATGAATACATATATGGCCTCACATACAGCCAAATTGACAACTTGTAGCCACTTAAAAATATTCTTTAAAAATATTTATATAGTGCATAAAATAATTTGGGTAAAACTTTCTAAAGGCAAAATGTCTTATGTTTGAAATAAGTGATTCATTACAAGTTATAGATAGAAAATATTTGCACTTACTTGAAACTTTTGAAATTATAATTTTCTAAGATAATTAATCATTGAGGCCATATTGAAGAATAATTACAATTATTAGATACCCTGACATAGCTGATTTGAATGAGACCAAACAGGGCTCAGCTGGCTAGTCACTCATCAGTGGTGAGGCCAGAGATGCATGCTGAAGTACTGTGGTCTCTGCCTTCATTCAGTTAGGATGTCACAGGGAGTGAAGAAGGGAAGGGTGTGGTGGGGGAGAGAGAGAGGGGGGGGGCGCGCGCGCGCGTGTGTGTGTGTGTGTGTGTGTGTGTGTGTGTGTGTGTGTGTGTGTGTGTGTAGATGCACAGATGTGTGCTCATAAATGCGTGCATACATGTGGTCACCAGAGATGAACTTTGGGCATTGTTCTTCAGGGCATGTACACTTTGATTTTAAGACAGGGTCTTTCAGTGGCCTAGGGCTTGTAGCTTTGACTTGTCCAAGGATCTACCTTACTGTGCCTCCCTGGTGTTGAGATCACATGTGCACCTCATCATGCCCAGCTTGTTTGATTTCTTATATAGGTCCTGGGCATCAAATCTGTTCCTGATGGCTGTGCAGCAAATACTTCAGCAGCTGAGATATTTGCCCAGGTCTATTTAATTTTCTCTTCTTTTTAGTTTACTGATATCAAGAGGCTTCTTGATTTGTTCACTTCTGAATCTATCTTTGCTTCTTTCTTTAAAATGGTGTTATGATTCACCAAAAGTGAAACAAAAACAGTTAATTGCAAGTTATCATGGTAAGGGTGATAACTTCTGCATGATAGATAAGGTAAATCCAAGGACAGGTCTAGAAATCATCAGGAATTTATAGACCTGGGATGGCTTTAAAAGGACATCTAACAATAAATGGCCAATGTCCCAAGCCTCTCAAGCAGGCTATTGGTCTAGATTGATGCTGTGGGGTTTTTGTTTGTTTGTTTGTTTGTTTGTTTTGTTTTGAAACCTTCTCATCTCTTGGTATGATTTTATAGACTGTGCTGTGCAGAAGCAGAGCCAGTCATAAAATTCTGAAATGGAAGTCACTTGCTGCTTTTCTCTAGAGAGTCTATTGATTCCTGTTAAAGGGGAGCCATATTCTACCACTTGCGTTGTAACAGCTTTTTTCTCCAGTGTGTTGTTAAAGTGCGGGGTAGGTTTCATTTGGAATCCTTCATCTCCCAATAACTGTAATTAGGCAGCTTGAGAATGTGTTCCCTTTCCTTGCTTGCCTGTTCACTGAGGTAGGACCTGATGTGCTCCAAATGCCTCTACATAGGAAAGTGTGGTTTTAGAAAGACCCTGAACCTATCTTTTCAAACAAGCAAAGAAAATATTTACTGAGTATTTGAAATGCACCTTGTGTCTGTCATAGCTCCTCTCATCCCAGACTCACTTTACCTACTCTCTCAGTCGATGATCTCCCTACCACACAGTTGCTTAAACCAGACATCCAGGACCCACCCTTCAATTCTCCCTTATGACTACCTTCTGTAGTTAGGTAAATACTGTTGCTCAGCCAGTTCTGATATACATGTACTTAATTAACACTAAACCACCCTTATGTAGATACCTCCATCAATAGTATGTATTGCTGAAATAATTTCCTTTTAATGACACAGTTTTAAATATGTAAAAAATATAGTGTAATATAACAATCATTTTGATAATCTTGCCTCAATATAACAAATACTAACACTTTCACACAGGGTTCAGATTTCAAAGGAAACACAAACACAATTGAAATCCTATTTAGAATATTTCCTTTTCTTCTATTATTCACTTCATCAGTGACAAGATGCCATATGTGTGTTTTATAGTCTTCTAATGTATGCCTAAAAGCTTACTTTACATGTATTTACTAATAACACTTGACATCTTGCATATTAAGAAATAGAAATATGACATGCTATAGAAAAACTTTATAATTACAGTTTTAGCTTTATGATTTTTTTAATGAAACAGTTCTTTACCGTGTGTCATTATGGTTGATCCTCATTTCTTTCTCTTGTTTTTCTGAAACTTTCTAGCCCAATAATAAGAAAACAGACTCCTCCCTCTGAGATCGTTTTCTTTAATTGGTTCATTTCAGCATATAAATCTAGTAACAGCAGAGTTGCCAACCCACATCCCTGTAGGAAACAATTTTGCCAACTAGAGTATGGCAGTGATGTGTGAATTATCTGTTTGCAATTAATTTTACAATTTTATTGAAATGATTTGGAATGTATCCAATGAAGGAAGAAGCTTTGGTTGTGTCTGCATTTACTAAAGTCTGTCTTAAATCCCTGTTATTATTAAAATTTGCGTATGTAAATGCTCATTTTGTGCCGTAAAGTTCTATAAAGTTCTATGGATTTTGAAAAATACGTAGGGTCTATGTATCCACCGCTTTGAGGGCATAAAGAATAGTCACATTTCCTACAGAAGTCCCTTGTGCTTTACCTACTCAGCATGCCTCTGGCAATGACTGCTTTTTTGGCTGGCATTTATAGTTTGCTTTTCTGAAAATGTTATATAATTAAATTACATAGCATATAGTCCTTTAAGGAGTTTAGTCACTTAGTAATTTGTATTTAAGAGTTGGATACATATTTTTATAGTTAAATAAACTATAAAAATCACATCTGAAGTCATTTAGATGATTACATTGTAGTTTCCATAAACTACTAGCCTTAATAAAATGTTTAATATTGTTTTATATGTAGTCTATTTCACTTTGAAATTTGAAGACAACCTCCAAAATCTGAAAACTATACTTGTGGCCATTTAAGCCTACCTTCAAATACTACTCTTCAGGGAGTGTAGGTATCGTGTAAATAGAGTATTCTTAATTACTTCCTCTATTTGTTTGACTTTGATGCCACTCATTTTGCATAAGCATAAGCTGGACTCACCCCAAACTTTGTAGGTATTCTTTCTTCACACAGTTATGCTTTAAAATAATGAGAAAACCCTTTCAATTGCTTGTATTCATCCTTTATATACTTTTCTTTATGTCTGTCATAGTTTCTGATCTGTAACCTTTTCCAAATTTCTTTTATTTTTGAGAGTATAATATAATAACATCGTGTCCTCCTTCCTTAGCCTCCCTTCAAATCTTCCCATACATCCCTTCTTGCCCTCTTTCAAATTCACATCTTGTTTTCTTCATTGTTACTACAAGCACATATGCATGGGTATATGCATATGTATTTCTAAATTTAGCCTACAGTTTGTATAATGTCACTTGTATGTATGTAACCCATTTTTCTCATTCTTATTAATGCATCTGCCAATCACACCATTATAACTTATCACCTTCTAGAACCATAAAAGCTAGCCACTAGGGAGGCAGCTTCCAGGTCCAAAACCAGCTTGATTTAATAATATGATTCATGTATGTGGTCATCAGAATAGGAAAATAGGAATGAGAAAATTAGAAGCAGAATTGCTTAGATGAGAGAAGAGGGTCCCTTCAGATATCCCCTACCCTTATCCTCTTCCTATCAATGCCATAGACTGTTAGCTTGACTTCTTTTCACCTAGTCCACACAACTGAGTGGTCAGTCTTTCTTCCTATTGAAGTTTGCTGGATTGCCATCTCAACTATTTACCTGAGTTTGATTTTTATATGAAGATTCATTCAGGATCAACATCTTAATGTGTGGTCTCTAATACACAGGGACCTAGTAAAAGTCTCCCCTGGAACTTCATACCTCTTCAGAAACAAGGGGGTCTTAACCTCACTCTCAATTTATGTATCAATCCATCACCTTGTATGAAGATTAAGCTCATTGTAATAGGAGGCAAAAAAAATTTCTTTTGTTCTATTCCTGAGGGAGAGAGCTAATGCATTTGAAAATCTTTCTGATGTCATGGCCATAAGATTAATGCTGATGTAATCCAATGTGTTATCTGTCTGCTGTGTCTCTAATAAGTCAATAGAGCCACACTTTGCTAATTGAAATCTGTGTGCTGATGGAGTCTTTCTGTGGAAATGAAAGGTGGCTGCCACAATCTGTTGGGAGTTAAATTAATCCTCCAGGAGTGAGCCCCTCCAAGTTACTCCCCTTAGCAACACTGGGCTAGCTTTTGCTGATGCTGAGCTTCCTGGTAGAGCCCAACATGCCATTCGGCTAATATTTTCATGAATTACCTTATATTCATTTACTATGTCATTAATGAGCTTTTTTCACGTGAAACTGTATGTCTTATGCTCAACTTTTATTTGAAAATGTTTTTAAATTAAATGAAAAGGACAATTGACTAGTCACATATTAAACTATTTCTGCCCAATTATTTGTCACCATTGAACATTACACAGAGTTTTGTCCTTGATACTCCAAAGCAATTGTGTTCAGAGACATTACTGAGAGCAACAAACTGTAAACCTTTCCAGTAACCATTCTGTGGTATCCAATTATTGTATAAGCATTGACTGGACACACAATTTACTGCACCTATCATGACTCCACCACTCTGTCTTGGCCACAAAATAAATGTTTTTGTATTCTATACATGTCACTTGAAGTAGGTATTGTCAGCATTTCCTCTACATATATTTAAAAAAAACCAAAAATATAGAGGGTTTAAAAATCTTTCTAGTTCCACACTGCAAATGAATTTCAAGATGACGAAGTAGTCCAGTTCCAGACCAGGCTGCCCCTTGGGATAAAGGCTGACTAATTAAAATATAAGCTTCAGATAAACAATTAAAATGTAATTTTAGCAGACGAAAGTGCTACAAATTGTAAGGGAAATACAAACAGTAAGTTAAAATTGATGATTAACCGAAATACGACTTAACTGCGTGTCTTATGAACATAATTATATACTTTTTGTTGTTGGCTTGAGAATGTTGACAGCCTTTCTGGAACTTGTGTCACTGTTTTCTTTTCCTTCTCAGAAGTCTATGTAGATTTTGATGATACCCACACACTCAGGACACCACCACCATGATCAAGATGCTAAACATCCAGCCTTTATTTTGCTAGCATGTGTGAAGAGTGAGGACCCTGGACCCCCAGAGGAGAAGCATCATTTAGACTAATGAATAGTGTGGATGAGTGACAGAGTCATTCCTTTCATTCCATTCTTAGAGAAAGTTAATTATCTGGTTAATTCAGAATCCAAGCTAGGGTCTTCATCGGAGGTGCTTTTAAATATATATATATATAAAATGCAAGGCTTTTATAGTGTTTGCCCAGAAGAGATTCATTGTTGTGCTCATCCACATTAAATCTTATTGGCTTGTATTGGTTACAATTGGTATTGGTAAACAGCTGGAACACAGTAAGCATGTCATTAAGGAGGATCATCTTTTTTTCAACACACACACACACACACACACACACACACACACACACACACACTTTTATAGACCTTTTGAAGTCTATATGGAGTCTGGTATGGAGTTGACAGTATATCACCAAAAGGTTGTCTACTTGGCCACCATGGGGAGATACTGAGGTGTTAGAACTTTAAGGAGGGGATACCTAGTGGAACCAGTTAGGTCATTACGAGACCTATACACAGAAGGAATTAATGTAGTTCTGCCGGACCACAGTTATCTTCCATGGGAGTAGCTTATCACTAAAAGAATATTTATTCCCAGTCCTCTGAACATCTATTTTCAACCTCACCACCAGTCTCACCTATTTTCTCTCTGTCTCTGTGTTGCTGCCTTTCATATTCTCCTATTTTGATGTAGACAGGGGTCTTCACCAGAGCCTAGTAGATACTGGGGACATTGTCTTGACTCTTCAGGTCTCATTTCCTTTAAATGTACCTGTAGACCATCAGTATTGGTGCAACAACAGAAAACTGGCTAATATGGAGTTCTTATAAAAACTGTTAAAATAGTTAAATGACAAGAAAATCACAGCTAGCATGGAATGTTAGTAAAGATTTTGGTTCTGTATTTGATACTTTTCTCCACTTATAGACTTCATCCTCTAGAGATTAAGACAGCAACTAAGCTATTAGAATTTTCAACTTTTTAGGAAAAACTTTCTTTACATTATATTTTTATAAAGTATGGACTAATGAAATGGAGACCTTCTCTCCTGATGCTTCCATTTTTCTCAATAGGCTATAGTTCCTGGACTTGAGAGGTGCTGTCTGAAATGCTTCATTACTGACTCTTATAATGACTGTTGGGAAGGTATTCTGGAAGCCATCTTTATTATATTCATGTTGCCAATTAAATCTTTTAATTGTATATTCAGATTACATTGACTATTTACAGAAGACAGTGGGGCCACTTCTTTAGGAAAGTGGGAATAGTATCTAATAATTACGTCATCATTCTGTGGTATTTAGCATAGAACTGTGCAATAGAGGGAATCCAACGGTTTTCATCAGACCAAAAGGACAAAGGCTGAGGAACATAGGCATTTACTTGGAAACCAGGTAATATTGATTTGTGTATTGTGTATTTCAACATTTATTCTAGAAGAAGGAGTCATAACCCAAACAATGCAAGCAATCTCTGGAAAATAAAGAAATCAAGGAAACAGATTCTTCCTTGAAGTTTCCAGAAAATATGCAGCCCCACAGATAACTTGGCTTTAAATTTCTGGCCTTCAGAACTGTGCAAGAAGAAAGATGTATCTTAATACACAGTTTATGGCCATTGGTTATAGAAAACACCAGATGCTAACATACCATCCAATGAGATCATCTTAAATCATGCTATGCAGAATCTTCTCATGCCTTGAGGAAGACCCAGAAGCTCATCCCATATGCTCTGCAACACAGAGCTCTCCATAGCCCTACTGGGGCAAGTCCTATGTATGACAAACACTATTATTGTATCTCCAGAATCTTTATTGTTACCTGGTGCTTGAGCATAAATCAGCTTTTTTTTCTGACTGACTTTTCAGATAGCTTGAAATAATGGTCTAAGAATGATATAAAGAGTCATTAATAAACTACTTCACCAATAATATATTTGAGGAACACAAGTCTGAGTTCCTAATTGGCCATGTAACATTTGGAAAGTGTTCTGACTTTTCTCAACCTTGATTTCTATACCACACTATATCAACTACTGTCTGTGGTAGTTGTGAAAATTAAGAACATGTGGAAATACCTTAATCTTTTTCAGGGATCTAGAATGGAAACATGATAGTGTCTTGGTGTTATGTAACATTGAGTAATTTTACTCATTATTATACCTGTTCATTGTCACAGTAGTGATTTGGTGACAATCACTTAGGAGGGACTCATGAAAGTTGAATATGCGTCAAAGAAAGTAACAGCCACTGCCCCAAGGACACACTGAGTGGCTGTGTATGCCTCTACTTTTTCTTCATTTCGATATTGTTGAGTCCTGGAGTTACAGCTGAACGTCCAAAGATGAGTAGCCTTCATAAAAGTACTTGGCACAGGCTATATCGGAAGTGGACTATGTTCCCATCACAAGGGTCAGCTATGACAAGACAGTGGCATTGTTGTAACATGGCCAGGCTGGTTCTTGGATTGCTGTAGTGTCAGTTGGTCAAAGCCATGACAAGCCAATATTTCTGGGCTCACTGTCCTGCCTTCTCTGTTATCAAATATTATGCTGAATATATTACCATCTCTGAAAATGTGGGCTGTGACTCACTGCGAAACATGGGGAGAAAAGAAAAATCAGAAGAAGAAGAAACAAAAATCCTTCCAATACCCTCTAGAAGTAGAAGGTCTATGTTAGAAAGAGGAGACATGAAAAAGGGAAGAAGCAGATGCATGCTGTGAAGCTCTTGATGGTGGTTTCCTGGTCTCTTCCTCTTTACTTATGCTTACTTGCTATACCACCACTGTTGCATGCCAAAGTAACCCCTGCTATCCTTCAATAATCAGCCTTCCATAGTTGCAAATATTGGGGTCAGGACTTATTAGTAATTTTCTATGACTGGAATAGATAAAACACTATGACACATAGAATAAAGTGTTTGGGTTACAGTCCCAGAGGGTCAGAGTCCTTCATGGCAGGTAGAGGCAACAGGTGCTCTGCTGAGAGCAGAGGTGGAGAACTCACATCTTGAAATCCAAGAAGAAAGCAGAGGAAGCACACAGGGAATGGCATGAGGCTTTGAAATCACAAAGCCAGGCCCCAGTGACTTACCTTTCCTAACATGGCCACTCCTCCTAAACCTCCCAAATAGCATCATCAAATGGGGACCAAGTATTCAAATGCCCATGACCATGGGGGCAGGGGCATCCCATTCAAACCACCACAGAGTTTCCAAGGTCATCTGTGGCTCTGTGCTCTGTGCTCTCTGCTCTAGTGTTTAGTATAGTGTATATATATCTGAATGTGTGTCTGACTGGCCTCTTCCAAGGATCTTGAACAGTCTAGAGAAAGACCTTTTCTTGTCACCCTCACTGTTCAATGACCAAATTCTCAAATTCAAACATACCTGATAAAGTGAATCTTTTAGAAATTTCTGCAATAGTAGTGATATAAGCACTCGGAATTTGGGATTATAACAACATGAATTTGGGCACTGACTATTAGAGCTACTTTTCCAGGACCTGAATGGAATGAAATATTAGTAGAAAACTATCAACTTATACAAAAGACTGTTATTCATTTGTTCTCAAAATGTAACATGAGTCATAGTTTAAAGCCACCTGCAATTTGGGGCCTGTTTTGTCCATTCACAAATTCTTTCCTGCATTCAACATATTAGCAACTGTCTACTGGGTGCTAAAATTGGGTCTGTATCGGTAAATTATGCAGTCTCATTCCTTCCATAACAGGCTTATAGGGTAGGGGAAGTCAATAAACAATACAATTGTGTGTGTACAAATGTAAAATAGTGAATTGAAGTAAGTGTTTATGAGGAATCAAGAGAAAATATGTAACAGTGAACACTACAAAGAAAAGTACTGGCTCAGATTTAGGATGTGTAGGGTTCAAAGTCATGTTCTGGTTCCTATCAGATGCATCAGCACAGGAAGTCAAACACTCAGAGACTTAATTCAATTTTGTGTGAAATGGAGGAGACATCACTGTCTGTTTCACAGGGATATTATGTTATTCCACTAAATTACTGGTGTTAGTCACCAAAAGTTGCTGAGATGATCTTGATATTATTATCTATTGAAGTACATTTGCAGATGTTATAGAGACTATAGATCATTTCCGCAGTGGGAAGACAGCTTGTCCTTTTGTACTTAGGAGGAGTACATAAGTGGTTTAAGGAGAAGATACTTGTGGGTCAAGGAATGAAAGAAAACATTGTTGTCAAGTGAATGACGCTTGGTGCAGTGACTTCATGCAGTGTTCTCGGTGAGATGTGCATGGGGCAGCTAGCACAGAGGACCTCAGTAAGGTCAGGTTTCAGAACCTATTACATTGTAATATGGCTTAGATATGTGGAGTCTAACATTTAAACATCTACTTTAGGCTGCTTTAGTCTTGATTATTGCTGTCATAATCCTCAACTAAAAGATGCCTTTGCAGGGGAAAAAGTATACCCTCAAGGCTGTTTCCTGGTTCAAGACAACCAAGTGGCCTAGCTGGGCTCTAAAGTCCAAATGTGTGGCTATGATGCTTGTATTTTAAGAGCTATCTAGGAAGCATTCATGCAGATAATACAAAATTGCTAGTAATATAGGTATTATATAAATGTACAGAACATATGTACATTTACCATCTGGCAGAAAATATCCATGTATTTTATATAAGTTAACTCACTTGGTCCTTATCAAACTCTGTGAACTGTGTAGCTGTTACGTGTTAGGAAAGGAAACAAAAGTGAAAGACATAGAGTTACTTATCTATCATGGCAGCAAATAAAACAAATGAGATTCACATATTTTCCATCTGGCCTTGGGGAGCTCCACTGTACCCCTCACATAACTAGTTAGAGATGTTAAGACACCAACAAAAGATAGCATTTGTGACTTTTATGACCTATACATAAATACTAAGTAAAACAGTCTAAATTTTAACCTGTAATAGCAGTTCATTTCATTCAGGGATGAAAAAACAGAACATTTACATTTTCACAATGGTAGATAAAATCAGAAATCTATCAAACCATGGTTTTTATTTGAACACATGTGTTCCTGTATGTCTCCAATTTCCATTGTCTTGTTTTGTATGTTTATGAGGAAAAACATAATCACAGTTACTGTCTGCTTGGCTGGGCTTTAGAAAAGTCTAAAATACTCCATCAACTTCTATGTAATGATGGGCTTGGTCATCAAGCTGTGAGCAATTAATTCATCCTGTTGGTATCCTTCCCTAATTTCACTTGTTTGGACTACTATATTTTAAAAAACTCATCTTGCTTTATTTTTTTCCAGCTTATTCTCTTATGCTTGGTGAAACGCTGCATTAAACAGAAACAAGAAAATAGACGTATAAGTTGTTGGAGGTGCTGCTAAGTTGGACTGCACAGACTGTGCCCTGTTCAGAGCACAAGATACCACTGGCATTGTCCATGATGTGAGTGACATTACTCTGATTTGTGCAAGGTATATTTTCCATTCATGGGTTTGTGTGAATATTGAAGAAATGTGGTTGTGGATGTCATCTGTATGTGGAAATGTCAGTGTGAGTTGGAGTTGTATCTAAGCATCCATGAGTGTGTGTGTGTGTGTGTGTGTGTGTGTGTGTGTGTGTGTGTGTGTGTCTGAGTGTCTGTGTGTGTGTGTGTGTGTGTGTGTGTGTGTGTCCCCGTGTGAATTCAGGATTTGATACCGTGCTTGTGATGTAGAGTAGGGGACACTTGGCAATTATAATTTCCACAAAATAGATGAGTCTGAAGTCAGGGGGGCCATGCCTTTCTCTTATCATGTGGGCAATCACCAAGCAGATATGCTATATAACAGGTATTATTGTCAAAACACAACACAGGATACTTGCTCATTACGCTAAAGTCCTCTATTTTTTTTTAAATAAAGACAGCTTTTTCCAGCTTGAGAAGCATGATTTTATCTCCTCCAGTACGGAAGAATATTTAACGGAAGCTTTAGCTCTGAATCTCATGTCTACATTTCAGAAATTCATTTGTAAGTTCTTTCTTGCCTGTATAAGAATGGAACCCTACGTATACAATTTTTGTATAGTTAGCTTCGTTTAGTTGATAAGCAGTCACACTATGTAATACACTTGTAAACCCTTTTCATTGTTGATTAATAGTCCATTGTAATGTTAAGCCACATGGTGTTGCTTTTTTACCAATTGATGAATGTTTATACCATTTACAGTTTGGGGCTGACCACCACATGCAAGTATTGGTGTAACACAGGTTTTTATTCTGTTTGTGTACATAGATACTCAGGGATAAGTCTCATGTGTCATTTGGTAATTTTATGATAATTTTATTGAGCTGTGATGCAGATATCACAAAATTCATCATTAAACCTGTAATAAAATGCATTTAAGTTTATGTTTCTAAGAAACTTACAAACTCATTTCCAAAGAGAACATGTAATTTCTAATCTTTACTTATAGTATGTAAGGATTTCAACTTCTTAATTTCATTGTCAAAATTTATTATTGTTGACCTTTTGATAGCAGTCATTCAGATGGATATGCAAACACATTTACTTGTGGCTTTGATTTTCATTTATGTATTGATTAGTGACAAACAGCATCTTTCTACATACTTACTTTTTGTGAATTATCAAAGTGAAATATCTTTTTATGTATTTTATCTCTTATAAGGCTAATTTTGATCTGCAAGTTTTCTATATATTATGCAAAAATATAAACATATGTGGACATGAAAACTTTGAAATACCCCTTTGGTGTTATCCACTAAGTTGAACACACACACACACACACACACACACACACACACACACACACAACCTAGATACTTCTAGTATTATACCCTACTAAGTATGTTATTTTATGTACCTAAGAAAGAGAGAAATAAGTTTGTAGTTGAACTATGTGTGGAACCCAAGATGGAAATACTATAAACATCTACCTATCAGTAGGTTACATGAATATATTTTGATATATACATAAAATTGAAATGCACAGTCATTGATTCTACCCATCCCACTAGGGATATAAGAAAGATTTCACAAAAATGTTGAATATCAAATCCTAATACATAAAGTTATAAACTGACTAAATAAATCTATATCAAGCTCCAAATAGTCAAAATTGATCTATGATGTTAGACTAATTGTGACTTTTGGAGAGAAAGAGGGAAAAGCAATTATGAGTGGGTGAGAAAGAAACTTATGGGATGTTTTTTAGTATTCTAGTGTCTGATCCAAATGGACAATACGAAACTGCAAATATGTGCCTCTGGGGAATTTACTGTGTTTTATGTTTGTAATTTGTGAACTTTAAAAAAGTACACTTTTGAGCTTCAGTTAAAGGCTTTGAGAAAAAAAAAAAAACAACAAGGAACTATGGGTTTCACTGCTTTTACCTGAGCATATATCCTGGCTCTGTTGCTTCTTAGGAATTGGACAGTGACTATATTGATGATCAGTTCATTTTAATGATAGTTTCTATTTCCCCAGTTGCTGCAAGTATTTTATTACTCAAGAAAGCATTAAGAAGAGTCTTTATATCTATATGTACACAAGGAATATTGACTAGTATAATGTAAGAAAGATAAGAATTTTTTTGTTTTCATAGAATGCGTAAGTGTTGTCATGCTTAATAAGTATTGAGTTGTTCCCTAGAACATGATAGGCATGAGAAATATTTACTTTAATCAATTTTACTATTATGCAATTCATCTGGAGTCATATAAAGCAAATGATATTTAAGTTTTAAATGTATGCGTTTTTGTTTTTCTACTAATAGGACATTGTGATCCTCACACTTTACTGAGCTATAACACTACAAATTTCTACTCTACTTATAAATACAAACGTCAGTTTCTTCATATATGTTATCTCGCATTGATGCATCTAGAACAAATCTTGTCTTGTTCCAGCTTCAGACCATCTGACTCCTCTCTCTTTTCTCTTGGATTATGTCCAAGTGTCTGAAAGTGAAATGGCATTTCATTGAAAATGATTAAATCATCTTTCCTGAAGAGGAGGTACCACATTTCCTTGATGCAGGGGTCTGAACCACATAACTTCATTAGTTGTCTTTTACACTTGGGAGTCTTGGCATAGAGAAGCCTTTTCTTCCTCTGCATGGGAGGTCAGGGAAAGGGCAGCACAGCATTTTCCACTAATGAAATAACAGTGGGAGAGTGAGTCTATCCAGGAGCTCAACTCTTATTTTTAGCTCAGCTCAAAAGGCTTAGCTTATTTTAGCTAGCCTTGGGACTTCCCACAGCAGTCGGAGAGATGAATGTCTTAGTTGCAAATATGTTCAGGTTTCCCAAGTAAATTCACTCATGATTTTTGGAGAGATGACACTCATCACTAGACCAATGGTGGAACATATGACTAAACAGCATTTATCTTGACATGGTGCTTTGACCACAACAAATTGTATATTGCTATAATAAAGTTTGTATTTGGTGGTAAGAAAGAATGGCTTGAATTTGCCTCTAAAACTGATAAGCTATCTAACATTGAATAGAATAATTATTCTTTCTAGCCAGCAGTTTCTTATCTGTGGACTAAGAATAATATTCCTATCACAAGTTACCATATCCCTATCACAAAAACAGGTGCTCCAAACATATGAGGTGTTCATCCCCATGATTAGTGGCTTCTGGAAGGGCTTCATGGATATGGAGGTATTGTCAAACATTATGTTAGACTCACTGGCTAACAAGAGGATATAAAAATCAAAGCTCATCTGTTCTCTACACAACAGAAATTTTAAATGCCTTAGGCTGGCAGCTTGATCCATGAGGTTTTTCTTCTGGATTCTATTTCTGCTCTCATTAAGCTTTTATGACTTGTTCTAGCCCTTGTGAATGGAGGCTGGTCCACATCTGGTCCTATTGTTCATTTGAAAGGCCAGGGGCACTGTATTAGGAAGAGCAGTATTTAAATGGCTTCAGATACAGAATTTTGACGACTCAGAATCTTGCTCATCATTAAATCCAAATGAACACTTTGAGGCAGATTCTTTGCTTCTGGTCTTCATTTGGGGGTGAATTTTGCTTAGTGATTCAAATTTGTTTACTTTTTTCAGTCAATAAATCCGTTTGTCCCTAGCTATCAACATCTTTAGTATTTCTCACATATTTATTACTTTAAATTTATAACATAATGTTTTCTATTTGTTCACATAAGTGAGTCTCTGATAGAAAGATAAGTAGGTCAAATAAGATATGGTAAATTCAATGTTTCATCCTCTTTCCAATACTAACTGGTACATGGTGGATGTCTGTATTACAATTATTAAAATGGTGTCAATCTCATATTGGTGCTACATTAACCACCTTCGTGGTATAAACCAGAGTGGGGTCTATTTCAGAAAGATAAATGGCAGGAGTAACAAAGAGAACAAATATTTTTGGTCCCATTACAGTTTTGCAAGAGCCTTCTACAACAACCCTAAGAGGTATATGTACTTATCACTGCTTAAAATGAGGATAGTGAAGGCCAGTAATATTAAACAACTTACCAGATGTCACAGAGTGAGGAAGAAAGAAGCTGGTGTAAATGACAGCTCAACTTGTTAAGTCCACCATCCCATCACTAAAGAAACTACAACTTTATGTTCAGTTTTGGTCTATTCTTCAAACCTTGCATTTTTCAAGGTTTATAGTCCTATAATGTCTTAAGAGAAAAAAAGTTAATTGTGTTTGAATATGTACATCTTAAATGTATCTTTTATTTTAAAATTTTATGTGGAAAAGAAATCACCAGCTTTGGGCAGCAGAATCAATCATCTGCCGTGTTCAGCAATATTTCTACAAGCAGAGGAAGTTTGCTGAGCAAAATGTGTTCTGACCTGAAGCCATCATCTTCAGAGTAATTTTATTCCTAAAGTGACAAAGATTCCATGTGATAAGTTAATGTACATTTGAAAACTTATTAAAATTTAAGACAGAGGGCATTTTAAATGGTTTCATCCTGACATCACAATAACACGGCTCTCAATTCTATGAATGTTCTTCATCTGCACAATGTACATTGGGTTACCCTTCCCTTATTGAGCTCTGATCATTCTGTGCTGTACTTGGACAGACATTTTTATGCTGGAGAAGATTCTTCATTACTAAGATAAAAAGCTATTTGCAAGAATTCCAGGGGACAACATGGACTTTGAGAACTTACAGACAAAAAGAACGAAGGCATTGAAGGATGGGAAAGTCAGGAATGCAAGAAGATTTAGTCAGGTTGACCCTTAATCTGAAACTGTTTCCTGGGGTCTATGCCCAGTGAACAAGTGTATTCCATAGTCTGATCAATGCATCCTTCCTAAAGGTATGGATGCTGTCTGTTATAATTTACTATGTGGTTCCATTACCTCAGTGCTCCCTCCCCATTTAGCTTATATAACCTAGAGTCTCCTGCATGATCCTCCAAAGGGTCAGCCATGTTTTATATATTCAGACTTAAGAATTGAGATCCAAAGACAGTATGCTTCTCTTAGTTACAGATAAGCATTTGACAACTTTCTATGAACAGAATAGATAGGATATACCATCTGTCACATGAAAGAAAAGAAGAGCAAACTAATTTGTATATAAAAAAGAGTAAGCAGGCACTTAAACTCACCTACAGGGTAGAGCATGATGAGATAGACTGAAAAGTAATGGAGTTCAAAGGGTTTTTGTTTTATTATTTACTTTTTTTTTGTTTGCATGTTTGAACCTCGTCTACCTGTATTTATTTTGCGTGCCAGGGAATTTCATTGTATTCTTTTGATGTATGCCCACTTTCCTTTTCTGCCTAAGAAATTATTCAAACTTTATTGTCCTTGCAGCCAGAGGAGCCTTGATTAAAAGCCCAGGTTGTCATGCCGGCAGGGCCTACTGGTTCTGGGATGGCCTTGAATTACTTAGTTCCCGAGAGTGAATCAGCCAGAAAGTTTAGTCTGCAGCTTCAATGCAGAAATTTTAAATGCCATGAGCGAGAGACAGGGCAGAGGCTGGGGCTCAGGAAAAGCCAAACAAACTGGAGTTCCAAGAGTGACTGGCACAGCACTGCTGGAGTGATGTGTTTGAGAAGGTTGCTATGACACTAGGGAGACAATACACATAAGTAGTCCTTTCAGTGTATGGTGTTACATAGTTCAGTGGCTCAGAGAACAGACTGGGAACAGACTCTTCAGATGGTCTCCTTTCTTCCCTGGTTTAAATCTCATCTCAGCCCATACTGAATGGGTAAACTTAGGTAGGTTAAACTTTGACCCAGGTACTTTTAAAAATGTTTTTTTATTTTTTATTTATTTTATTTTATTTTATTTTTTTATTTTTGCTGGCTTCATACAGGTAGAAATGCATGGTCATCACATTTGCTCCCCATTGCTCTCTCTCTCCCATGCCCCTCCCACTAAGCTTTCTTCCTCCCAAAAAAAACTTTCTTCTTCAAGTCTTAAACCAACAAGATAATTTCAATTTCAGTTGCTAGTTTATTTATACTACCTTCTTAAACATTTGTTTTCTGATTTTTTAATTAAGATATTATATAATTTCCCCATCCCTCTCCTTTTTATTCCCTTCATGTCTGCTCCTACTTTCTCCCAAGTTCATGGCCACCTTTTTTTTTTTTTTTTTTTTTTTTTTTTGGTTTTTTGAGACAGGGTTACTCTGTGTAGCTTTGTGCCTTTCCTGGAACTCGCTCTGTAGGCTGGCCTCGAACTCACAGAGATCCTCCTGCCTCTGCCTCCCGAGTGCTGGGATGAAAGGTGTGCACCACCTCCGCCCAGCCATCATGGCCACCTCTTAACTATTATTATTACACATACATATAAATGAGTAAACATATAGAAACAGCACATGAATCCCAGAATTTTCTGCCTGTGTGTGTTTCTAGGGGTGACCACTTGGTATTGGATAACCACTCTGGGGATCATCAGTGGGGATAATAATTCTCTTTCTCCCAGAACTTGTTAATTGCTTGTGGCACTTCATCTAGGGGTGGGTCCCTAATTTCTATTTTATGCAGATAGTCATCACTGCTGTGTTCATGATTGCAATGACCATGTGACGACATAGAAGACAGCATTCTGTGGCATTGCTCCTATTCTCTGGCTTTTACGATCTTTCCTGAGACAATGATATGGTTACTACATCACAGGATATTTGTGCATTGAATGAGTTAGTATAGGCCAGACTTCATAACAGTTCCTAGAGCTTGGCAGGCAATGTTAACCTAATGGAATATTTATATTTATTAATGTTTATATAAGACAATGTGGTAACTACTTTATAAATGATTAAGATGGGTTAGAGAGATGGCTCAGTCAGTGAAGAATTTACCGTAAAAGTATGAAGACATGAGTTTGATCCTCAGTACCCACAATAAAAAAAAGCCAGATGTGGTCTCATTAATTAGGAATCCAAGTGTTGGAAGGAAGAGATACATTCATTCTTGAGGCTCACTTGCCAGTCATCTAGCCTACTTGGTAAGTTCCAGGTTAGAGAGAGACTATGCTTTAAAAATAAAAGTGACTGGCACTTGAGGAATGACATCCTGGGGGGAGCTCTAGCTTCCACACAAACATGTGTACGTGTAAATACACACACACACACACACACACACACACACACACACACACACACAAACAAATGACTATGATATTATATTCCTTATGTAGATGAATGTTTCTCAGGTCCCACCAAGCCCCCACAGCCCTGTGGCTTTCTTATAAAATAATCACTCAGAAGCTTATATTAATTATAACTGCTTGGCCATTTAAAGATAACTTTAAAATATACATATTGGTTTAACTGAACAGCCTTTATAAATGTCTTTCTGCGGTTGAAAATCCCAAAGATAATATAATCAAGACTCTCTGTATGATTTTCATCTTTACAATGCTTATTTTTTAATATTACTTTTACTTTATCTTTAAAGATTTTATTTTTAAAACTATTTCTTTATATAACTGTCTATTTTCTTTTTTTCTCTCTTCCAAGCCTATGTACATTTTTATACACTGTAACTGTTTAGGGTTTATCCCATCAGAATCTGTATTATTGTGAATTTATTGCTGTAAATTGAAGCATTTCTAGGATTAAAATGGCAGCTTTGGCTGCTGGCTCCACCCACCTCAGCTTTCCAACATGTTAGAACTATGTTTACCATCAGCTCTAGGGGAACCATGCTCATCTCTGACTCTGGGAAGCAATGGGTCTATGCTTCCATCCAGTGGCTTGTAGCCCACAACCCTTTTCTTTCTTTCTTTCCATTTTTTTTGTCTATATTACCAAAAGCTATCCACCATGTACCATGCTGCATGGCTTGCAGATATCACTATGTACAGTGGCAGAAATCGGCCGTAGTGCATTCAAGCCCATACACCATGAATCCATCATGTTGTAGCTCAAGTCTGTATGCTATGGTGTCTCTGTAACTTGACCCTTATGAGATGTGAAGTAGAAAGCTGCTTTTGGCTCCATTGTTGTGTGTTTAGAAGCCTTTTACAAACTCTTTTAGGCCTTATGGAAATTGGAGAGTCCAGCTTTGATATGCCAGCTGTAGCTTGAAGTTTTCCTGTGTCCTGACCAAAGGTTGGTTGGGACAAAACTCTCCTACTCATGTCCCCCAAGTAAACACACAGAGACTTATATTAATTATAACTGCTTGGCCATTTGTCCAGGCTTATTACTGATTAGATCTTACACTTAAATTAATCCATAATTCTTATTTATGATTAGCCATGTGGCTTGGTACCATTTTTCAGTTCTGCCTTGTCATCTTGCTTTATCTGTGTCTGGCTAGCGACTCAGCCTTCCTCTTCTCAGAATTCTCCTTGTCACCAATAGTTAAAAAAATAAATAAATAAAAAGCTAAACAAAGGAGTTTAGATACAAGGTTCTTGTTTAAAAAAAAAGAAAGAAAAATTAAAAAAGAGGATATATAATATAAAAGGGTAAATTATTGAATCTACTCTAAAAGAAAAAAAAGGAAGAATGATAAGATAAAAGGTAGGTTTTTTTAATCTACTCAGAAAAAAAAAGAGAGAATATGGATATGATAAGATAAAAAGGTAGATTATTGAATCTACTTTTAAAAAGGAACTACTTGTTTTAAACAGGATAAGTAATGAATTTTTTTTGTCTGAATTTGTCAAATGTTAATGGACTGGACATTGTTAATGTAATTATTGACTGTATATATCATATATACTTATTGTATCTATTTTTCTTATATTAGTTATTTTTTTATTTTAAATCAAAAAAGGGGAAATGTTGTTGATATATTGTGCATCCCAATAAACTTATCTGGGGGTCAGAAAACAGAACAGCCATTATATTAAACACATAGGTTATGTAGTAATAGCACACTCCTTTAATCCTAGCATTCAGGAGGCAGAGATCAATTCCTATCTCTGTGAGCTCAAGGCCACTTTGGAAATAGCCAGGCTTGGTGACATACGCCTTTAATCTCAGCACTTGAGATCTCATGTCTTGCTTAGGAAAGACACATGTCTTTAATCCCAGAAAGTGATGGCAGGAAGCAGACAGTTATATAAGGCAGGAGGATGAGGAACTAGAGGCTTTTGAACTTTTAGGCTTTTAGCAGCAGTTCAGCTGAGATCCATTCAGGTGAGGACATAGAGGCTTCCAGTTTGAGGAAACAGATCAGCGGAGGAATTGATGAGGTGAGATTAGCTGTGGATTGTTTTGCTTCTCTGAACTTTCAGAATTTATCCACCTTTTTTTTAAATTAATAAGATGCTTTAAGATTCATGTTACAGGTCTTATGCTAGGCACTGGCATATAGCACTGTTTTAGGAGGTACTAGAAAACTTACATTGATGTTCACTTCTCCATTTTCTAGAAAAGGACACAAAGAATGGGGGAGCCTGATTATCTTGATCAAGACCTCACAGGTTACTTGTGGTAGATTCTACTTATGTCTACACCAAATCCAAGACTGATTGGCTTCATATTGAAAAATTTATTGCTGTAAGCCCAATGCACAGCCAAATATAAGGGCATGTGACAAATCTGTCTATGGCTGTTTATTTTCTCAGAGAAAGCCATGCTTGGTAGATAGCTGCCCTTTTCTTTCTTTATTTGGAAATGAACTTAAGATTACAGGGTGAGATAGTTGTGACAGTCTGAGGAAGTGTGCGTGAACATGAACAAGGGGTAGAACAAGGGGTAGAACAAGGGGTAGAACAAGGGGTAGAACAAGGGGTAGAACAAGGGGTAGAACAAGGGGTATCAGGTGTAAGATCCAGAAGGGTTAGTTCCTGCTCAAGATAAAGGACAGACATGGGAGCATTCATGCATTTCACAAATCTTGTTGCAGGAAAGCATCTTCTTATAATTGCTAAAAAAAAAAAAAAAAAAAAAAAAAAAAAAAAGTCAACTTATACAGATCGGTGTTCTGAGTGTTCTAGTGAAGATATATACACCAGCATCTTCAGGGTCCTCCAGAGCTGAACATTGTGCAGGGTTACAATGCATCATGGAAATGCTGCCCATTCAAAAGAAAAAAAAAAAAACATTTCTGGTTGGCATAGCAACATTTTTTTTTTTGTAATGTTTATAGGCATAGGTCAATTGATTCTAGAAAACTTTCTTCTCAGTAACATCACTCTCTGTGTGTTAAAATGTACTCATGCAAACTTGAGGAAACTATCACAATCCCTGTGAGAAGAACAGTCTTTACCATTTGGTGTTTGGTGGTTCAACTTGTCAGTAGAGGGAAAAAATAAAATGCACGAATCATTCCTGTATATGTTTGCTATCACTTCTCTGCACACATTCCCAAGGATACTCAATGAAAAAACAGTGCATGTCTTTAAAATGCAACTGCCAGTCAGTTTGCATTCACTGACAGAATGTAAGCTACCAAGAAATCAAAATCTAAAGCAAAAGCCATCTTTATTTAATTTATTGATGATATGTTGGCCTTGAAGTCACAATCCTTCTGCCTTGTCCTCATGAGCTTTGGAATTGCAACCAAGCATTGCCACATTTTGTTCTCTCTCTCTCTCTCTCTCTCTCTCTCTCTCTCTCTCTCTCTCTCTCTCTCTCTGTAATGCTGATGATTAAAACCAGGTACTCAAGAGTTCTAGGCAAGTACTCTACTACTGTATACTGTCATATGGTTGACTTCAAGGATGGCTAGATTTAATAACTTGTTAGTATAGTTCTCTGTTAACAGACCCACAGGTCCTTCTAGTGTTTAGATATGTATCCTGGAAAGAGTGCTGCCAAGGCTACACACATATACTCTCTCTTCTTTAATATAGTTTTCTTTGTTCTACCTTTGTAGTATCCATGAAATTTATCAGCAGAAAAAATATTCTTATACTCTACCAGCACACCTATCATCAATGAATACTTTCATATTATCCTAAAAATAGTGTATTATTTTACATCTTTGCTTTTCCCTGTAAATACTTTCTTTCCTTGTATCTGGTAAACATTTGATACCCTCTAAGACTCCTTTAAGTGTGTTTTTTTTTAACCTTCAAAAAGTTACCCCTTCCTCCTTTCTCCAAATGACCTGAATGCCTCCCTTTTCTTTGAGTGTGTTTTCATCATATCCTTGCTATTTCCCACTTTTGTGTATGAGGACCCCATGGAACAAGACTGTAATTTTACAGTGTGCTGTGGTGGTGGTTGTTATGCACACCATATATGCTTACTTACTTAGCTGTAAGACAGGGAGAATGTATAGTATTCTGAGTTTCTGGCTAAAGCACCTGTAGTATAAAAGATTGAAATGCTTTAAAGCATGCTCAGTTATGTCACCTTGATTTTAGGGCTGCTGCCAAAGTGTGTGTCTTACTCTGGATTCAGATAGGATCTGAGAATTGTGGAGATTTGGGAAAAATTCACCAACTTTCATTACAACTCTGCATGAAATCCTCAGAGATGCATTTGTTGACCTTGAAACAAAAGAATAAGCATTAGTGATACAGTAGTAAGAGGAAATCTTCACAACTCTGTGGGATGCAATCTTTAGCAATCATTTATCCCTTTCTGTTCTGGAGCAGATTCCACAGTGTGCTGTACTTACTCAGAATGTACTGGACAGGGTATGATTCATCTCTGCAGTCATAGCACCTACTGTGTTGTGGGTGTTTTGTAGCTGTCTAATGAATAAGTGGAACATTAGTAAATCAACAGACTTAATAGTTATTTATTAAAATGACCAGCTCATAAGCACCATGCCTGAATTACCACAATGCTTTATGATCTATGCACCACCAAAGGCATTAAAATGACTGTTAGAAACTATAATCAATTGTTTAAGGAAATTTCAGATGCCAAAGAAAGTGAGCTGCTGGGGAGAAAATATGCTTATTGTATGAAATATGAAATGAAAAGGTTGTATTAAAAAACAACCTCTGACCAAGCTGAAGAGACATAATTTTCTTGGACTAAATCTTTTACTATAAAACAAAAAGTTTATTGTCTAATCAAATGCTTTTTTTAATAGCTTGGTTTTGTGTCAAATGGAAAGTCTACTGTACAAAATGCAGTTTTCACTAACTAAATCATGTATGCCAGAAAGATTTACTGAGTCTCCATGAATTAGCTAGTTTATGTAGTACAGACATCTATGAAACATGGGTTGGGGACAGAGACCAATGAGTAAGATTTGCCACACAGGCATGGAGATCTAAGTTTATATCCACAGCAAAGACGTGAAAAAGCTGGGCATGGCCACAACATGTACTTATAACTTCATTGCTGTGTGGGGCAGAGGCTAGAAGGATTCTGGACCTTCCTGGACACTAGTCTAACTTCAGATTCTGTGAGAGGACCTGTTCTAATGGAAAAATGTGGAAAGTGATAAGACTCCTGACATTTTCCTCTGGTTACCAGGTGTACCCACATGTATCTCCATATACTTATATAGAACACATACACCTACCCAGACACTGACACACACACACACACACACACACACACACACACACACACACACACACACACACAATGAAGCAGTCCCTTTTCTCTAAGGAGAGTTTTAAAATAATGGAGTTGCCCCTACAACTGACTAAGATTTGGAGTAATTAAGAGATGGCCTGGGAAGTCACTGATGGAAGCAAGTTTTATTGCAAAATATAAGTATTTATCTCCTTGTCCTTTCGGCTTTGCATGTTTTGATTGTTTATCTTGTGACAGATATTGGGATACATTTCATCCTCAGAAAGTGGATAATTCCTGGAACATAGTAGATACTTAATAAGAATTTATTGAAGGTGTGAATGAATGAATAAATGAATGAAGAAAGAAAGGGAATGTCAAATAATTCTTGAAGAGCTGTGGCTATAGTTCAGGGATAGTTTTCTGAGCATGGGTAAGTTCCAGGTTCAGCACCTAGCATCAAAAGATCTCTGCCCTGCATTATTGACAGTCAGGATTTGCAAAGAAGTTCATGATTAGGAAACAATGTGGAACAAATTATTTTTGCTTGAATGGAAAGTTTATGAAGACGAGTTTTAGACTGAAATCCATTTTTAACATACTGACTTTTCCGAGAAAGATGGCCAATCAGGCACAATAAATAGGGACCTAAATGTGAGAGAGAAAATGGTAGAATATGGAATTCCCTAAGTTTGGCTGGGTAACAGTTGGGGAAAATTATGATAGAGGGTGGAGCTGTTGGAAAGAGCCAGGAGGGGACCAGGTGTGAAAGACATGTCAGTTTCATGCATAATTTCATTTAAAGATGCCCGTGGATAGAATAACTCAAAAAATGTCTGAATGCTTATTATAAAATTAAACATGCTTATACCATGACCTATGCCCTAGTGTTTGCTGAGAAACAAACGCATTTATGTTCCCACCAAACTCTACATGTGAATGTTTGTAACAGCTGTGTTCTTAATCTACCCAAACCATCATAAGTAGCCAAATCATCTTCCAGGGATGAACAGATAAAGGTGGTATATCTATGGACTGGAAAACTATTCAGAAATTTTTTAAAAAATGAAAAATTTCCAGAAAGCAAATAAAAATAGTGAACAGATTCTACAGTAGAGCAAAAGAAGTCAGCTTCAACAAGTTATATACACTGGATGTGTACAGTATTCTAAAAGAAAAAAAAACCTTTAGTTACAGAAAACACAATAACAGGTTGCTAGGCATTAGGAATCGAGAAAAGGCTGGTTCTGTAGGCAAAGCCAAAGTAGTTTTTGAAGTGATGAAACACTTTTTGATGCTGACTGTGGCAGTGATTCTATAAATCTATGCAATATTTTCAAAAGCATAAAACTATATTTGCACAAAAGTTAATTTTACTTTATGATAAATTGAAAGCTAAAATTAACATGTGCTTGTGAATCAGATGCAGCTTGCTAAAGGGGGTCCTTTTAAACTTTTTGATTACATAGAGTCACTTTATTACTTTAACACACAACATCATGAACATTAATTCCAGTAGGAACAACCTTCTTGTAGCCAAATAACATATTCTGTTTCTCCTTCATGATTTCTTCATTAGGTCATTCATATTTTCTCTCTAAAACGATATGTGTTGTACTATGGACTGTTCATTGACACACTATGTGTTTTAAGCTACTTCCTTGAAAATCTTTATGGAGGTACAAATGTGTTCTCTTTTGGTAGAAAATGTTTGATTTGGGATTTGCCATGTTATGTGCTTAACTTGGATGAAGATCCACAGGGAAACGGCTTGGGAATGTGGTTGGAATTTCCCGCCAATGTGCCTGTTGCAGTTGGCTGGAATATGAAGACCTCTGCAATTCCTTAACTGTGTAGCCTTCTGTGAGCCCTGGGTTTCAAGTCCAGGAATTACACTTGCTTTTAAGCCTTAATATAACTCTATCTACTTTGTGAAGTTCTTAATTTTAAAATTGTGGAGAAACAGAGAATCAAGAGGTATTTGAACTCTTATAGGTGGAGAGACCAAAGCTCAGTGGGACCAATTCTTTTGGTATGTGCAGACCAGAATAAAATATAGCCACCAAGATGCCTGGCAGGGTTTTATGTACTCTGTGAGCTGATATCTTATTAGTTAGTCTGTCAGTCAGTTAGTTAGTTAATTAGTCAGGGTTTTTTGTTTTGTTTTGTTGTTTTTATTTATTTATCCCAAGATAACTGAATTTGATCCCATTGGGCCTATAAAATGCCCTAAAATTGATAGAAAGTAGACCCTTCATTAACCTCATGTATCATAGAGATATGATAACTCAACATGGCTTTTAGTCTCATTTGCTGACATTTGTAGGCTGGTGCTTCTTCATGTGAAATCTGTGTGTCAGAGAGAAAAGAAGACGTGGGAAGAGGCTTGCATGCCATTTAATAATGATAGTTTTGAGACCATGGGAAAAGCTGTTTACTCTTTTGTACAGTGGGTCTGTCTTTCACTTTGCTCCCACTCTGGTGTGGAGATGGGATCAGACACACCCTCTTGCGGGCTGTTTGTGATATCACTATGGAATTTTCTGGAGACTGAGCTCAGCTTTGAATTTTGAAGAAGCACCTGGCTCAACTGAGAGCACCTTTGCCTGCAGAAGCTCATCCCAGTAGCCCAGGAGTCCACAACTTGACCTGACTGCATAGTTGCCAAAGGCTATTATAGAATTTTGAGAAAGTCAATCTTCCTTTTAAGAATTCATTTTTTTTCCCAGAAAAGGAAGGATTGTTAGATGCCTGATGCATGGGATTCTGTTTTCCAATCTGAGCCCATAAAGATAACTTACTTGCTTTCTCCATTTCAGAATCCTTTCCTATACTAACAGTCATTTCACAGCACTGAAGTTGAGTGTTCTCCTTACTGATGCATAGTTGTTAACATATGATTGACATCAAAACCTTCTTTGTTAAGTGAGAGATGAAGAGTGTGAATGGGTATCTGCACTGAAACCGACATCACTCTCTCATCTTTCCTGAATTTTGCATCTTGATTTTTTTCCCCAGCTTCTCCTGTTTTGTACTTTCATGGAGCCATGATAGCATCTCTATTCCTGTTCTCATTTAACAGTAGTCGCTATCAAAACCTGTCCCTAAAATTTTATCTCTCTGGCCAAAATCCTCTGACTATGGATATGAATAAAGCTGAATCTGATCAGCTACCCTTTAAAGCATATTTAGTGTGTGTGTGTGTGTGTGTGTGTGTGTGTGTGTGTGTGTGTGTGTGTATGAAAGAGAGAGGGGAGGGAGTGCATACAAGTGCCAAGGCTTATGTGTAGAGGTCAGAGGATAACCCATTGTAGTTAGTTTTCTCCTTCACCGTGGACTCTAGGGGCAGAACTCAGATGGTCAAGTCTTGTAGGAGAGAGCGAACTTTCAGCTGCTGAATCATCCCACCGGCCTTAAAGCCTCTTTTGTAATCTGTGTTCATCCTATCATTTCTGTTCCTATAGAGAACCCAACAAATCCAGGAACTATATTAAATATGTATTGTTCTGCTTCTCTGTCTTCTTGACAACATCTCAATCCCCATAGCTTCCAGAGCTGAACACTCATTTTCTACGTTAAGGATGTCTGAGCCAAGTCCAATTTTACTGCAATTGGTATTTAATTATTTCCGGCCTTTGTCAATGGGAATTAGTGTGTGAGATATTGTCATCTAGGATTCCTTTCAAATAAAAAGTTTCTCTTAATTAAAGAGTGAAGGAGAGGTAAAAAGGGAGAGGGAGTGGGGAGACAGGAAGTGAGAGGGAGAGAATTAATTCTTGTTTCTTTAAATCAAATCTTTGTACCTAAGAAACAAAGGCATGTCCTAGGCTCCCACCCCAATCTCACCCAGGCTTTCTTAATATTTTCAGGAATTTGTTTCTTTCATGATTATGATACCCTAGTTACACGAATGGGTATGAATAAGTAATATTTTCCTACCTTAAAATGTAAACTACACAAAACAGGTCTCCTTCTTTCCCATCTTCTCTGCTTTCATTAGCTTTAACATGGAGCAGTTTCTTTATAAAGATTTGCTGTAGCGATCATTCTTAAGATGATGTGGGAGAAAGAAAAGAGGGTAACAAGCCTATTTTCACATCCCCCCCAACTCAGAAATTTTGTTGACTTCACCCCAATAAATAGATGTGTAGGTAGGTTTCATTCTACTGCATTGTTCTTCATAAACGTTGCTCTAACCCTTCAAAACAGATGGTTATCCTTTAAATTATTCCCTTTATAGATCCTATATCACTCTCTCTTTTTTCTGGGCAGAATATCAAGACATATTGAAGGCGAATGATACTAAACAATGTAGACATATCTATCTCCTCATAGACTATCAGCACACTTCACATTTCCAAGCACTAATTTGGGAATATTTATGCATGCTTTCATGTGTGAATATCTCTGTCTGTCATATATCTATCCATCCATCCATCCATCCATCTATCCATCCATTTATCTACCTACCTACCTATCTACTTATCTATCATCTATGTATCTTTCACCAAATTCTGTTTACATTAGCCACAATCTGATGCTATTCCTGTATATTTTTCTTAACTCTCATTGTTAATTTCAAATAATAGATATCACTCCTATTATACAACCTGAAAATCAGCTATAGTGAAAAAATGCTGTGGATTTTAGGCTTGCATCAGTACCCATTCTGGGATTCTATTCACATTGTTCTGTTTATTAAACATCTCTATCATTGTTGTAAATGTTTCTGCTTACTAAATATTAATAATTTTATAGAAGACAGGAGGATATAATCTTTATTTCTTTTTTTAAATTAAAGTGCCTTCATGAATAAAATTATGAAATATGAGTAGGTACCACGTACAAGGAAGCTAAATGCTGCAGAGGTGAAGTGTGGTGGGAATGGAGGTAGACAGTGCTTTGGGGAACATGAGCATTGTTTTGCAAGCCTGAGCAATATAATGATGTTGGTAAGCTAGTAGCTATTAATACCATAATCCTCTACATGGAAACAAAGGGGCAAAATCTGCTTCTCCCCAAGAACATATAGTTTTTCCTTTCAACCCTCAGCTGTGTAATTGATGATAGAAATAATTATCAAAGGATTTTGAAGCAGCCAACATTCATAGAAGTATCTTTGCTAAAAGGAATTCCATTGTAATCCATGTTATACCCAATCCCTGAGTGCTTGTGATGCCAATTACTGCCACCTGCCCTGTCTTGTCTCAGTTACAGCACCCCAGAGAGAATTGCACTTAAGGCTCTGTCAAAAATGTCAGCCCTGCTTCTGAGGCCAGATGCAATAACTTCACTTGAAGACTGCTGGGGCTGGGTCTCATGTGAAAAGCAACATTAAATCTTCCTGTGGGCTAGGCAAGGGCTGCCACATTAGCACTCTGTTTGCAGCTTACACATTGATGGTGAGTGTTCGCCTTGAAAGAGAATGTGCCAGATGCTCTACCAGATGTTGGAGATAGGTTATTTCATTTAATCCTCTACACCTGAAAGCTTATTTATCATCATTCCCAATTTACACATGGGAATGTGGAGGCTCCAGGTCACTTTTTGTGGGCAAACAAGGATTTTATCACAGTCATTCTCACCAAAACATCAGCTCTTCATCTTTCTTGTTTTAAACAGCAAATGTTTGCTTGTATTTGTTTTGAATTGCTTATTAGAATCAATCAGTTTCTCAAGATAATCTTGGATATGTTTTGTTTCCACTCTCATGTCCTATGATAAATCTGCTGTCAGGGGAACTGACTGGGAACCTGTGACACCATTATTTTTACAATGAAACTCATAGAAATAGCATCGACACAAGAACATGCATCACTCCAGAAAGACTGAAAATGCACATTTAAAATATGAAAAAAGGTATTGCCATATCTATAAGTTTTAATCAAAAGAACAGTTGAAAAGCAGAAGTGACTGTTGACACTCCTGAAAACAGTGAGACTCTTCTCTCAAATACTCTATGAGCACAACTCCAAGTTACTTTTGCCAATGTGTTTTTTTTGCAAACACAATAGATTAGAAAGCATAAACATCTACGTGCAAATTCTAAACTCAGTCTCAAAGTCATTGCTTTCAGATCTACAGTTCATATTTCAAATCACCTTCACACTTCCATTCATCTTTATTTTCATCAATGGTTTTCAAAAACATTCTGATCAACAGATAGTATGTTACTGTACTCAGTTATGAAGTACAGTATGTTATTTCAATGTTTATAAAGTCAGCCATAATCAAATCATGGCTTATAATGTTTCCACATTCTGGTCTGTTGTAGTTAGTGTTAATTGTCAACTTGACATGATCACTTAGAGATGGGACTCTGGACAAATGTGTTGGAGATTATATTAATTGAGATAGGATGAGCTCTCTACTATGGGCAGCACTCTTCACTGTTTGGATTCATAGACTATCTAAATGGAATACAAGAACTCACTAGCAGCATGCATTTATCCCCCCCTGCTTGTTAACTATACATGTGATGTGACTAGCTGCTTCAAACTCTTGCTAGCTTGACTTTCTGTCTATAGTGCCCCATAACCTCAAACCTTGAGCCAGAATAAACTTTTTCACTTTAAGTTGCTTTTCAAATGGTATCTTATCACAACAACAGGAAAAGAAAATAAGACATGTTCCTTACTTTATTTTTGGAGACTGCATTGAAAAGTGTCTGCTCATATTTCCTGTCAATTTTTTTCCGTTGCATTTTATAGTTAAATTTCTGTTTGATTAAAATCCATTTGGGCCAGGTGGTGGTGGTGCACACCTTTAATCCCAGCACTCAGGAGGCAGAGCCAGGAGGATCTCTGTGAGTTCGAGGCCAGCCTGGGCTACCAAGTGAGTTCCAGGAAAGGCACAAAGCTACACAGAGAAACCCTGTCTCAAAAAACAAAAAACAAAACAAAAACAAAAATTTGGTTTTATTTCCAGTCTTTTGGGGTCTTATCCAGAACGTGGTCAACTATTTTAATGCCTTGAAGTATTTTTACTCTGTTTTCTTCTAGTAGTTCATATGTCTGTATTTAAACATTTGATGTTTTTATATTTTTAAGTATAAAAATATATTAAATATAATTCTATTTTACAGGTTGAAATATAAGGCTCAAGCTTCAATTTTCTGCATGTGTGTATGTACAGTTTTCTTAGTGGAGTTATTGAAGTAGCTGTCCTTTCTAATATATATTGGCTACCCCTGTCGAGAATAAGTTGGTTGTAGTTTCTTGGTTCTATTTCTGGATCTTCCATGGTTTCCATCATTTTGTGTGTTGATTTTTGGGCAACTCCATGCTATTTGATTACTAGTATTGTAGGATAGTCTGAAGTCAGGTATGTGGTGCATTCAGATTTGTTATTGCTCATGATTGCTTTAGTTATTCAGGTTTGTTTTTCATTTTTGCTTCTGTGTCAATTTTAGGAACTTGTTTTCCTAGCCCAATCTCTACCTGAGGAGCTATTGGCAGATGGTGGTTGCTGAAGGTGCAGGCACAATAGAAGCAGTTTTCTTCATGGGTGTGGCTTCTGGAAGGATGTCCATGCTTCTGTGGATGGCCTTATACCCATGTGGTGTATATGGGCAACACTAACTGGACTCAATGTCATATATATATATGTTGAAATTGGGAATGGAGAGGGAGGGGCTGAGGAGTAGTAAGGGCGAATTGGAGTAGATATGATCGCTACACATGTATAAAATTCACATCCATATTACACATATATACAATTCACAGAGGATAAATAAAATGTTACCTTTTAAAAAGAACTAATTAAAATATCATTGATATTTTGATAGAATTCATCTTGAATGTATAGATGACTTTGGGTAGTTTGGATGATTTTACTATCATTTTCCAATTCATGAAAATGGAAAGTATCTGCATTGTCCTGTGTCCTCTTTAAGAGTTTTTTCATCTGCATTTTCTAATTTTTACTGTAGGTGTTTTCTTCTTCCTAGTTCAAATTTACTCTTAGCTATTTTATTTTCCAAATAAGTTGCAAGTAGGATTTTTCATTATTTCCTTTTCAGGAATTGCATTATTGATGTTTAGAGTGGTAGTCATTTTTATTATCATGGATCTTGTAGTTCTGGTTGTCTTTTAGTGGGATTTTAAGATATATATATATATATATATATATATATATATATATATATATATATATATAATATCATCATAAAATGGATAATTGGATGTTCTTTGTTCTTATTTGTATGCTCATTTTTCCCCAGTGACCTAATAATGCTAACTAATACTTCCTGTACTGGGTGGAATAAAAGTGATGAGAGAGCTATCTTTATCTTGTTCTATATTTCAGAGAAAACTATTTCATTTTTTCCATGTAGTAAGGGTTGGCTGTAGATTTGTTACATAATAGTCTTTATTGTGTTGAATTATATTCCTTTTAGAACTTATTTGCTCATTTTTTATTGTGAAAGGACTTTGAATTATTCAAATGTTTTTTTCCTGAATCTTTTGAATTAATCATGATTCCTACCTTAATTTCATTGATGTGATGTGCTATCATTTTTGATTGGCATAGGTTGAATTATACTTGCCTCGACAGGACAAATACCTGTGCTATCTATTAAATATGTCATTATATTCAATTTACTATTATTTTGTTCATGAATTTGTATCTATGCTCATTAGATAAATTGCTCTATAGTTTTCTTTTTAATTTTGTCACTGGCTTCAATACTGTGTCATTATGTAGTTTTGGACTTTACAGAACAAATTTGGAAGATCTTCTTTCCTTTATTTTTGTTACTAGATTGAGAAAAGTTGGTATTATATCTTCCTAATTTTGTTCTAGATGGCATGGTGAAAATTTTAAGTGAACAAAGTTAGCATAGTCCATAGGAAAACCATAATGTAGGGTGAGAAAAATGTAATATACCATTTACTTTCCCTCTAAATTACAGAATGTGATTTTCCAGACACACATGCCAGATTCATATCCAAAGCACTGATGACTCTATTTCTTAACCTCAAAGACCCATCTTTATATCTCCTCTCTTGACACATTTTATCCAATTTATTACTGTAATCAATTTTGTTTTCATTTTTTGTTTTTCGAGACAGGGTTTCTCTGTGTAGCTTTGTGCCTTTCCTGGAACTGGCTTTGGAGACCAGGCTGGCCTCAAACTCACAGAGATCCGCCTGCCTCTGCCTCCCGAGTGCTGGGATTAAAGGCGTGCGCCACCACCACCCAGCTGTAATCAATTTTTGTTTGTTTCTTTCTCTTCTTTTGTGATGGGCATCAAGCCAAGGAATTGTGTATGCTAAAAACAACATGTTCTATTACTGAGCTATACCTACGACATACTTTGGATACTCATTAAATTTTTCAGGGGAATGAATTATGTGCAAGGAGAGAATTTCTCAAATAACTTCATCAGACTTCCCCCCCCACATGTCAATTAAGCCTTTCCCCCCATGTCTATGCCAATACTTACCCCAAACTAGAGCAAAATCACTGCAAAGTAAAAATGATATATCACTTCTGAAGCTTAGTGTTTAGTGTCTCCCCCTAAACTTCCTTCAGTTGTTTCAATCACCTTACTGACTAGACCATGTCTGTGGCCTGTTTTTGAAGTTTGATTGAGAAATGTTAAGTGTTGTGGGAAATGGATGTGCATGCAAACAAGCATCATACCAAAGAGTCATTCATCCATGCATTGACATTAGTCTCAGTACACTTCTGTGCTGATACTTACAAAAATAATTGGGTATTATTCAACAATTTACTTACCCGGTACTGGGCTTTCTTTATCGGGGAAATTTTATTACTGATTCACTTTCTTATTGGTTTATTTTTGCAATTTATGTGAGTCAGTTGCAGAAAGTATCTAGAAACTTACTTACATCATCAGGATTTCTAATTTTTGTGTGTGTACAATTGTTCATAATAGTCTTTAATGATGTTTTGTGGTTTTTATTTTTTTTTAGTATTGGTTGTAATGATTGATTCTTTCTTTACTTTTTAGGGCACCTCTTCCTCTTTTCTTCTAACTAAAAGCTTGTATGTATATCAATTTCTAAAAAACCTTTCATTACATTGATCTTTTGCATTGATTTTTACTATTCATTTTTTTATGCTATGATCTTAGTCACTTACAACTTCATACTGTGTATGATTTGGTATGCCTTTTCTTTCCTAGTCCCTTAAGATACATCATTAAATTATTTGCTTGAAGTCTTACTATTATTTGAAATATTTCTATATTTTCCATGTAAACATTTTCTGCTTTCTTCTTAATAAGATTCCCTCTCACTAACACAGCCTAGCTCAGAAGCTTTGACACGCTTTTTAGTTTTAAAGCATACCTATTGATGTGCTCAAATCTCCATAATTAAATTTTTATTTTCATATTATATTTTATATTATTTATATTTTCAATTATTGTTTTTATTAATTCGTTCTTTGGCAACTGCACACATTCATTTAATACATTCTGATTGTCATCATTACTTTTATCTCCCTCCCACCTTGTCAATTCTCCTTCATCCTCATAGGTTTCTTTGTCATGTACTAATCTTTTTCTTCTGTTTTGAGACTCACTGATTTTAACCAGGGCCTTTTAAGTGAGCATCAGTATGGGCTATTCAGTGAAGCCTGGTGGACTTGCCAGTGGGTGCAATATGGAGGTAATAACTACCGCCAAATCCATCAGTATGCAGTAATTCAATAGAGAGAGAGGTAAGAACACACAAGCCCTGCCCCCATCTATGACTGGTTGTTGACAGATCCAGCCTTGTATAGGTCCATTGGAGATGACCACTCTCTGCTGTGAACTCATGATTGCAATGACTGTAATATGCCCAGAAGTGAGGATTTCACAGAACTTCTCCCTATCTTCTGGCTCTGAGATTTTTTTCTATCCTTTGTTTCAGGATATTGCATGGTATTTTCTAAGCCTAGAGGATATGTAAATATCCTATTTAGGGCTAAACACTAAATAATTCTTTGTTCTTGTCAGCGTGAGCAGTCAATGATCTCTGTATTCACTACCATTCACTGCAAAGTGAAACTTCTTTAATTAATACTGAGAGAAGCATTTGTCTTTGGATATAAACAAATTATTAGAAGGCCATCTGACCTCATGACTGTTCAGCTAAAGAGCAGATATAAGTTCCCTAGTAGGGTCCATGAATTCCCCAGCCATGATTTTTTTTTTTTAACTTTTAGTGGACAGAAAAGATACATGATATGGGTTTGGTTGCTTTGAATCTAGTTGAATATGATTTGTGTTCCAAAATATGATCTAATTTAGACAGTGTTCTATGTGTTAATGAAATGAACTTGTAATATGAAGAGGTTTGTTGAAATATTCTGTCCTTATATTCATGTGTTCTATAGTATAGCTAACTCTTGCTTCTTTTCTTATGTTGTTTTGTCTGAGTAATCTCTCCATTGATGTATGTGAAATATTGAATTTAAGTTACTTGATTATCATCATCATCCTCAACATCCTCCTCCTCATCTTCATCATATTTGGTCCTGTCTCTGTATTTGGCACTAATAATGTTTTTAAAATCAAATTGAGTGCTTACACACACACACACACACACACACACACACACACACACACACATACACACATGCTATGTTTTCTTGTTGAATTCATCCCTTGCTCATTATATTGTAACCTTCTTTGTCTATTTAGTTTTTGTATTTAAGTCTATTATGTATGATATAAATGACTCTTGATTTCTCTTGGTTTTTATTTGTGTGACATATCTTTAACATCCCTTTTATTTTCGACTATAGATGTCATCATTTGTGATGAGAGTTTCTTGTAGGCAGTATACTATTGAGTTTTGTACTTTTATCAGTTAAGTCACACTACATCTTTTAATTGGGAGATATGATCTGTTTACATTCCATTATTATTGATAAATTTGGATTTGATTCTGTCATTTAAAATAATTCTTTTTGTATTAACATTCTTGGCTTATTTTTCATGCTTTATTTATGTGTATACTTTTGTGCTTTGTTGGGTTAATAATTTTTTATTCTTTTCTAGTTCTGCTTTGAGTGTCTGCTCTTCTAATAGATTTATGCTGTCATGACGGTAATTACCTTTCTTTTGTTTCTGGATGTTGAACTCCATTATACATTAATTACAAATACATTGTGTTGGTGATATATTTATTCTTTTTGTTGTTTGTTTTAAAATTTATTTATCTTTCAGTTCTGAGGGATAATATTCTTGGGCATAATAATCAGGGTCAATACTTACTTTCCTTCATAATTTGGAATATTATGGTTATTTTATGGTCTTCTGATTTATGTGTCCAGATTGAAATTTGTTGCTATTCTAATGTGGGTTAATTTATATGTGCCTTGGTGATATTTTTCTTAAAGTTTTCAGAATTCTCTTTGTTTTATAGATTTGAGACTTTGACTAAGGTATACTATGGTTTGGACAGTTTCTGTTCATTTCTGTTTAGAGTCTTGTGGTCATTTAGAGCCTATATGTTCAGATTTTTCTCAGTATTGGAGTTGTCTCCAGGTATTACCTCAACAAGCAATTTTCTGTGCCTCTCATCTATTCCTCCTCTTCATGAACCCCCATGTGAGAGCGTTTGTTTACTTATTCATACCTCAGAGTCTTTGGGCTATCATCATTCATTCTTTCTTATTTTTCTTCTTTCTTGCCATTTTGTGGGGTTTCAAAAGAGTTCTGTACAATGTCTGGTATCCTTCTTTTTCTTTTTTCTAGTCTGTTGCTAAGACTTTCCACTGTGTTTTTTTTTTTTTTTTAATTTGACTTATTGTATTCTTCATTTTCAAAATTTCTCTTTGGAACTTTTTTGTAAGTTTTTGCTGTATTGAGCATTTATTGCAGTTATTTTCTCAGTTTCCTTCAAATATCTTGGATCTATTTGTGTTTCCTTATGATCATCCATTTAAATTCCTTACCGTACATTACCATGGTATCATTTTCTCTGTGCTTCTGACAATCAGTTACTGTGTCTTTGGAGGAGTATTGTGTTGCCTTGTTTTTTTTTTTTTTTTTTTTTAAAAACATTTTTTACTATACTTTGAGATTTATTCAACTGATGAATATTTCTTGCTATAAATTTTATGAGACAGCTTTTGTGGTCTGCATTTTTCTCATAAAAATGTCTTTGGGTGTGGGTTTAGTAGGTTGCATTTGCTCTGATTCTTGCTGAATACCTGGGGCTTCTTTGACTAACATCAATGGCCTTAGGCACATCGTCTCCAGAGCCCCACAGGTGTGGCAATACTCCAATTGCCAATACTGAAGTGGTGCAACCATCACTGGAGGTGGGGTTTCTTCTCTATGGTCACTCTGACTATTAGATGGTTGCACTCAGGACATAACTGTTATTTATTTAGCAATTTCTGAAGTAACTGTGCTGTTTACAAGGATCTCTGACACTGGCAGTTCCATAAACAATGAGGGACATACAGTATGTACCTTTAGTCCTGGTTGGATCCTGGCTCACAAGTGGTTCGGTGCAAGGAATTGGATGATGGAACCAAAGCACACACTGTAATGTTTTAGTGGTAATTCAGGTCTGTGGGTGACTGTAGAGCAAAGTGACAGTGAAAAAGCACATGTTCTGCCTCTATCCCAGTCCTAGTGGTAGTGTGTGCCTTACACTAGATGAACAGCAGGAATACAAGGGCAGGACCCCAGCACCTGTCCTGCTCTAGTCTCTCAGGCATCCTGTATGCCACTGAACAAGCCCTTTTATTTTTCAGCTCTTCAGAGTCATACATTTGTCATCTTTTAGGCTAAACGTTCATTTCCTTTAGTGCAGGGCACTGAATAACCTTAAGTGCAAGGGTCCTACACTGTACTGTCAGATCATCTTGGAGGTACGAGAAGGATTCAGTCTCCTTTCAAAATGTGGTGGAATGTCTGTGTGATCCTCAGGATTGTGATAAACTGAGGTAACTGACATAGAGAGTGGTGTGATTTCAGAAATAACTCCCTTCTCGTGATAACAACAGTTACAGCAGCCTAAGGTCTGATAGTTTGTGGACTTCCTAAAAGATATGAGTACCTTCCTAAAGCAAGGATGCTATAGGCACGCCTAGTTGTTATTCTAACTGGGCTGGCAACTATGCATTTTTCCAGTAGCTAAGATTTTTGGTAGAATTTTCTGAGATTCTCCTGTTCATCCTTTCTCTTACAAAGGTGGGGTTTTCTCCTCAGCTGGAGAGCTGGGTAGCAGTTTCCCAGGAATCTCCTTCTTCTTTATCTTTATTCTTCCAAGTCTCTGAATATTTGGGTTCCAGCCTCTTTCCTGCTAAGTTCTAGCATCTTTTCATATCCTCAAAATTCAGCTATCTATTTACTTTTATTTCCTTCTGGAGAGTAGACATGTATTGAATCTCTATTCAGCCCTCTTAGAATGTCTCCCAATGCTGTTTTACAGATGTAGTGTTTGCTCCTGAAGCCTGTTTGATATCTAATTATTTAGCACTCATCCACTTCTTTATTCATCTATCTGTTCTTTCAGTGGTGCCTTGAAACTTCCTGACCTCATAGGACAGACATTACACTGGTGTGTGAAACTATCCTCCCTAAGATGGAGTGCTATCCTACCGCATAGCATATAATCTTAATGAAAAGATTGGCGGGTGATTTATAATCAAATTTAGTGAAGTGAAAACAACAGCCAAAAACTGGGTCCATTACTAGGAGCTGCAAAAGAGAGTTGGAGCTTTGTTTAAAGGCTTCAGGGAAACTGCTTGATGTGGATTTTGACAGATGAAGATAAGCTTTTGCCAGGTGGCTAAACATGTGAAACAATTGTCATGCTAATTTTGCCTGGGAAATGCTTTATATTTAACAGAAGACATTGGCTTACTATGTAAAGATACCCGTACAAACTCAATTTAACAAGCTATACTTTTTATTTTTTTCATATCTCAGGATATTTAATTACACTGGTTATTCCCTGAATCTACATCTTATAGTCACTGAATTCAGTTTTACTCATTTTCACATATACAAAGGATTTTGTTTAAAGAGCTGCTACTCTCCTTGTTATTCATCTAGCTAATGACTTATTCTTTGAATATTAATAATAAGAAACACAATCGTTCTTCATACATTGCAAGAGTACTTGAATCACACCCCAGGGAATCAGGTAGTTCATGTACAATTCCTTGCATTAATCATATTGATGACACAGACACTCTTCTGAAGGCATTGATTTATATTAGCTATTACTATAAAAACTAAACAGAATCATGAGTAGAAAATAAACAAAAACACTAGTTGCTCAACATTTGCTACATGAATTATCTATAATTAACCATCTAATCTAGCTTTGACCTAGTGATAATTTAGTATACATTCACTAAAGGGTGTTACAGAGTATGCAAATATGTTAAGATAAGGTGTCATTCTTCTTAATGTGCTAAATAATTGTTGAAAAATAAATCCTAATTGGTCAGACAGATAACTTGAACAAAATAGTTGTGTTCATGCTAAAAAAAATTGTTCTGCCTAAAGTTTAGTCAAATATAGTGAACTGCTGCTATGGGGGATTATAAGATGCAGTTGCTAGTGTGGTGAAATGTCTCTTGGGTCCCATGGAGGGTTACATAGAGAGATTTTGATCCTGAGGGGCCTATGAATTTATAAATAGCTCAATTTTCAAGCTACAGCAGCCAGACCTTTGGGCATTTGGTAGAATCCTTATATAGTGTGGGTTTCTTGAAAAGTAGATTTTGTAGAAATCTCTAAATATTTATATTTTGGTACTCTGTTAAGACTACCAATCATCTATTCTAGATATTGAGAGCCAAATAAAATGCATCTGGGGCCTGGTTATCCTCACTAATCATTAGTTTATTAATTTAGCTGTAAATTATGACATCCAATCATGTAGAGATTAAAGAACTTATGTCACATGGGAGATCAATTGTAGGCCATCCTAAAATAGGACTGTCCCGGATAAATCTGTTTCTGATTATATACCAAGTCTATTTTCTGGGTATAGATTCCTGTATTCCACAAATTGCTGATATCCTTTATTGAATTATTGGTGCCTAGGAGTAACAAGAATAGTAGTTGCTCCATATTCCTTCTTTAGTGACTGCATTATGTATCTATGATACAAAAACTCCAGGGTTGATCTCTCAATTGCTGTATGTGCAAGATATCCTTTGCTGTTAGGGTCACACAATGAGGAGACAGACACTTTAAATGACCTTTGAGGTTCATCAGAGAGGTACAACTTTCCTTAAGTGATAATTGTTACAGTATTCCTAAATACCAAATAATTTTATTCTGCATCTTAGTTAAGTGATAACAAACCAAATATCCTTCTCATATTCATCTCCAATGACACAACCTACCATAAAGACATAGCCTATATAACCCATAACTAAAAGTAAAGAAATTTCATTTGATCTCCTACATTGTATTTGTCTTTAAAAACTACAAAATCAAACACTGGACCATCCTTTGGTCATTTTTACTTTTCTGTTATCTACCACATTAATCAGTATGTTCTAGGGGAATAGCTGTCTGTATTAAATTACTCTAGTCTGGAATCATGGATCTCTTTCTAATACTACTGACCTGAGGGGAGGAAGAGATGAAGTGTCTGATGTTACAGACTCTGTGTCTGGATATTTATTTAAAACACTATGTATTATTCTCTTTCCTGATTAGAATATCTTTCTGGACAGATCCCTTGTCAGCTCTGGACCTCAAATTTTTCAGCTGGAAAACACAGAGGTGTTGTGAGGGAAATTTTATTGATAAAAGAAGTAAAAATTGTCAGGACAGTGCCTAGTGCACACTGAATGTCCAGTAAATGTCACTGTTGTTACTGTTTCTTACTATACATACTCATAGGTTATATGCAGCTGATAATATTCTCATATCTGACTAAGAACACCAGTCATGTGTTGACTAAAAAGGGATAGATGTAGGTTTAGTGTCTATATAGGGAAATACTGCTCAAGAGGAACATAGCTTTAAACAGTGGCTTCCATGTTGATCAACACAAAACACAATTCTTCGCAGTGACACTGATTCTACAGGAACATCTTATCTTTACATTCAACACATTGTTCACTCTTATTCTCAAATGGATACTGTGCTGCTCCTGCTTCAGATCTCAGCTTCATGTCCATGCCACTGACTTCATGCAGCTCCTGTGGGGAGCTCCAGCTGGCATGGACCCCTTTGCTTTACATTTACAAGAAACTGGCTCTGTTCCTCAGCCCTTTCAGCATCACCACTGTTCGTTTTTCCTGGGATTCCAAGTCTCTAGGACAGGTATCAGGATTGTTCATCTTGATATACCTTTTCAAAGTGCTGGAAGCATCTGGTGGAGACTCAGAACACAGTTGATAAAAAATAATAAGCAATGTTTATTGATTAAAAAACTGAAAGGATTCATGAATATATGTGCAATAAAATCATCTGTGAATTATATAGGTTGTTGTACCAAGTTCAAAGTTTATTCTTCATCTTCCTTAGTTTGTAACAATGTAGACCATTTTAGAGTTAAATTCTATCACAACTTGATTAAGATTATATATATACATATATACATATATATTCATAACATATTGACTCTTCATCTTCAGGATAGCATAACCTTCAAATTGTTTCATTTTCCACACTTGGTAAAAAATATGCTACAGTTTGGTTTCTCCGCAACTACTGTTGGGTCCTGCCCTTGACCCTATGATTCTGTCTAAAGTCACCTGTCTCTTCTCCACCTTGCCTGATTCTTCTTATTCTCTAAAAATTACTGTTATCTCCATGAACAGCTGCACTTATTTGGTCTTTCTTCATATTTCAATTGCCATCTATACCATAAAATGCTCCTTTACATTTTATTATTTCCTGAAATTTATATTTCCCAAGAAGACTCATGTATTTTATATATATATATATATATATATATATATATATATATATATATATATATATCATATTGACAGAGAAAAGAAATTCCTAAAACAGCATAAAAATTTGCTGGAGTTTTTCTTTTATTTATAGGAGAAATCATAACAAGTATAAATATTACATATTATTTATTTATTATGCCCCTTATCTTACAAAATATCTGAGACAAAAAATATTTCTTAATGTTAGGAAGTGTAAAATATTTAAGACAAAATAAGGAAGATGGAAAAAGTAACAAATTCTAAAGGTAAGCGTTCTTAACATGCTGGTAGAGCTGGGGGTATAGTTTATTTATAGAATGCTTGCCTAGAATGCACAAGATGCAGGGTGTGAACCTCAGTACTATAAAGCAAACATGTAATAATGAAACAACTTCTCTAGTATTTGATAGTAAATATAAAAGAAAAGAATCATAATGTAAGCGATGAAAACTGCTTCTGCATTTTATGTTACATTGTGAAAGATGTAATAGCAAAGAGATATACCAGAAATATAAAACTTGGCAAATGTAGAGAATGTCTACAAGCCAATGGGAGAAATAAACATATTGGAGGGAACATGTATACATACTTAAATAATGAGAAATAATAATTGCAAATCGGATCCAATATTAACTTTTCCCAGTGACAAAAATGCTTAGATAAGGAACAATGAGGATCATGTGGTTGGAAAGTTTACAAAACATGGTTCGTGTTCAAAAGACCCATTGTGTCTATCAATACCATTTCCTCCATGGACTCCACTTACCAAAAGAAGTGAAGATGAGTGGCCTAGGTAGAGAACGACGTGCTTAGTAACACGGCGATAGCTGTTTGTTTGTTTGTTCTTCTTCTCTTTTCAAGCAGTAGTTGCTCCCCACTCTTTCTTTAGAGCAGAAGTTTCAACCTGTGGGGAATGACCCCTTTGGGGTCGCACATCAGATAGCTGGCATATCAAATGTTTACATTACAATTCATAAGAGAAGCAAAATTACAGTTATTGAAGTAGCAATGAAATACTTTTATGTTGGGGTCACCACAACATGAGGAACTGTGTTAAAGGGTCACAGCATTGAGAAGGTTGACAACCACTGCTCTAGAGAATGTGTTATGCATTTGTGATACAAAAAAATTCATCCATCTGTCTGTCTGTCTATCTCCTGCTATCAATCAATCAATCAATCATCTATCACTTATTTGTAACATATAGATAGTACTGTTAAATATATGCTCCTTTATGTTGCAGACTGAATGTAGAAGCTATTTTCATCTAATATTATGTAGAATTATGAAACTGGTACCTAGTGACATTAATAACAGAGTTCCAAGGAAGGGAGGGTGTTTGACTTATAGACATGCATTGAATAGTAGCTTTTCTCTCACTATCAGCCTTGATACAATCTCCATCGTCTTATAGAGCTGTTATTTCCTCATTATCTACAAAAGTTTCTAACACCTTTTAGTTTGTGAGGCTTAAATCAAATAAGCTGTGTAGAGAAACTGGCAAAATTCCTGACAGTCAATAAATGGTGATCATTCCATGAAACTAAACCATTAGAGAAAGTAGTCAGTTTGCTTCAAATTGAGCATTTAGTTAGTCACTATAAGGCTGGCTGTGTGTACTAACGTAGCCTATAAAGAGACACTGTTGCTCATTGTGAATTTATTTATTTTGTTATGTGCTGAGTACTAGAAGCTAATCTCTTTGGATGCAGAAGATGGTCTGCATTTCCAAAGGCTCCTCTATTGTCAGATTTTCTTGAGACATTGCTTCCACACTATGAGAATGTTTGACTGCCTTTCCATATTGATGGCTCTAGCTTGGGGCCAGTGGTGGACTGTGCAGAACTAATGATAAGTCTTAGGTTTGTACTGATAGTTCTGCTGACAGAAAGCAGAGGGAAGAAACTAGCTCTAGGGAAAAGAAACACCACAGGCTGCTTGCCAAATATATCTTCACATGTGTTCTCAAGAAAGAAACAGTCTTTGAAGCCATACTTAATATTTCTCCCTATCTTTAAATTGGATCTGACACTTATTCTCTATCATATTACCTCTCTGAATTATCTTCAAAAACTCAGAGCCTCTATGGCTCGTTTACATCTTCAACATGGATTCCCCAATCCCTTTCTTTATCTGTCTGTGTCTGTGCACTAATACTGAGAGATTTTCCAACAGCTGGGTCACAGATTACTCTGGGCTCTGTGAGGTCTCAATGTAGAGACACATACACACATGAACATGCATACACATAGTTCTCATAATACACATATACATGAATATGTGTGTATGAATATGTGTGCACATGTGGATGCATGTACACACACACACACAGACACACACACATACACACACACACACTTCTCATGCAAGGTAGCATTACCCTTACAAATTTGGAATTTTTGGAAGTTAATCTATTATCTGTAAGTTGATTATATAGTTTTGAATGAGTGACATCACAATCAGAGCCTAAGTTTCTTTCCCTTAGTTCTTCCTTCAAGCATTCCACAATAGTTCTGGGAATTTTGCTTCAGATTTTGTGAAAAGGCCATGCACACTGAAAATACCAACTGTTGTACTATTGACCCCTTCATGCACATGTATCATTTAGCCTGATGGGAACAATGATGATGACTACACCATGAGTTATTTTTATAATAACTTTATTAGCCTAGTAACATGTAAGTATAAATTTACCAGCTATGTGTGTATGCATTTATATATTATATTCACATGTACTTAAATAAACACTTTTCTGGTATTTTTACTGAGTAGTACATCTGTTTATCCCTTCATCCACAGCTTTAGGATATTTTCATCCCCCTTGAGGAAGCTCTATACTCCTAAGTAGCCAGTTTTCATTCCCATCTCTACTGTCCTCCACCCCTTCCTCCACTTGCCTCCCTCAGTCTGGATTTGATTTTAGGTGCATGTCCTATAGACAAGATCCTGCAAACTGTGGTCTTTTGACTATTTTCTTTTACTTAGTACAGTATTTTTTAAGATTTATGTAAACTGTTGTGTGTATCAATAGTCTATTGCTTTGTGAAGTTGTGATAAATAGTATACACCATATGTATGTATCACAGTTTGTACATGATTCATCTGTTGGACAATTGGTTATTTCTGGATTTGTCTTTTGTGAATAATACTTCTATAAGTATTTGTGTAAACTCTCTCAGTGGAAATATGTTTTCAGTTTTGAATATGAGCCTAGAAGTAGAATTTCTGGGTCACATGATAAGCCTATGTTTTATGTTTGGAGGACTGGACAATCTACTTCCTATGAAAATGACACCATTTCACACAGTGTGCCAGCAACCTTTGCATGTTCCACTTCTTCAGTAGCATTGCTAGTGCTTGTTGTTTTCTACTTGTATAAGAATTATTGCTATCTCAGTGTGTGCGAAGTACTATTTAACTGTAAACTTGACATTTTCTTAATGAACAATATTATTAACAATGTTCTTATTTACTTCTTTGGAAAGAATGTCTACTCAATATTTTTGTTCACTTTTAAAATCCCCATGGAAGAAAATGCAAATCTAGGTAAGTTAAAATGTTCTAAATATAGCATTTCTTTATAATTCTTTGGATAGTTGTTGCCCTTATTAGTTATACATTTTTACAAGTATATTCCCTTGTTCTGTGGACTGCCTTTACATTTATTTTTATATTTTTTATATTTTTCATTTAAAATAAATTTTTATACATCATTCTAATGACAGCTTCCCCTCCCCACCTCCTCCCAGATCTTCTCCATCTACCCACCTGCCCAACTCCACACCTGCTTTTTCCTCTCTCTTCAGAAAATAAGCAGTCAAACAACAAACCAGAATAAAAACAAAACAAAACAAACAAGCATAAAAGAAAAACAAACAAGCATAAAAGAAAAAGCAGAGGAAATACACAGAGAAGGGGAGGGAAGGAGGGAGGGAGGGAGGGAGGGAGGGAGAGAGGGAAGGAGGGAGGGAGGGAGGGAGAATTCTTGATGGTCTACTTTAAGCAAGCTTCATCACAAATTTTGACTGCTTATGCTTTTGATGTCATGTGTAAGTACAATTTCTTAAGCCAGGTGAGTAGATGTCTTTGTGCTTGCTTCTGTAAGAATATTAATAGTTCGGTTTAAGATTCCGATTTGGTATTATTTTAGATGAATGTTGATTCATGGTGTGAGGTAAAGATTCAGTCTTATTCATTTGAATGCTGGTACATACATGTTTTAAGCACAATTTGTTGAAAAGAGAATCAGTTATTTTGAAAGTCATTTTATAAATTATACTTCAACCACTGACAGAAGGCTGGGGAATGGAGGAATCATTCCTCCTTGTGGTCTTTGACCACTGGAGGAATGATTCAACAATTGCATGGTGTCTTGGTAAGAAAAGAGGTGAGCTTACTTACTTTTCATCAGCCCCTCATGTCTCTTCATGGAGCTTATAACTGGTCAAAGTCAACTGGCAACTCAGTGGCAAGAGAATTTGAACTCCTTGGGACTCAGCAAGACATAGAAAGATGGAAATTAGACTGAAGGGTTAATGGAAGTACTCAGAACTAGTGGGCTTACTGTACCTAAAACAGGCCAGAATGTGATCCCTCTCTTTCCTCTTGTTAGAGGCAAAAAGCCCCATGACTTTGGTTATGCCAGAAGGAAAAATTATGTCTTCAATTCCTAGTCCAAGAAATTCCGAATAATTTGGAGACAGCCAAAAGCATGAGTCAGCGGGTTTCTCTTCCCTTTTTCCCTAGTCTAGCCTGTCTCCAGCAAGGCCCTGTTCCAGCTGTGGGGTGCCCCTCCCAAGAGCCTCACGGAGGCTGTGGGTGGCAGTTCCTCCAATGTTGGTGGCAGTCTGAACTCCTGCCAAGGCCGAAGGAAGCCACTTCAAAGGACACCACCACCACTGATAAATGGATTCAGAGGCTTGCTTTAGCTCAGACTTGTCCTCAGGTCTGCTTCACAGGCTCTGTTTCGAGGGCACACAGCTTCCTCTGAGTAGGTTTGGATGATTGGGAGCTCTAAACCAAGCAGCTATTTGTGAAGCACAAACAACTCATCCCTCAGGATTAGAAATGCTAGAGAGAGGGTCTAGGGAGTCAACTCAGGCAGCAGATTGATTGCTTTGCCTTAAAGGGACATGAGTTAGATCTATAGAACCCAAGTGAAAAAAGTATGGTAGTTTTTTAATCCCAGTGCTCCAGCGGTAGAAGCAGAATGATCCCTGGAACAAGCTGGTCAGCTTCTAGCCCAATTGCTTAGTTCTAGGCCAGTGAGAGACCCTCCTCTGAAATAAAGAAGACAGATAATGCCTGATAAAGAACACCTAGGTTGTAGTTGTTCTTTGGCTGCTACACTCACATATCCATAGGCGCGCGCACGCGCGCACACACACACACACACACACACACACACACACACACACCCCTCATATGCACATACATACACAAAATATATACAAAAAAAGGAGAAATGCTAGGCAAATATGAGGGTTTTATTTGTAGAGAATATAAATGGAGTTTTTGTCACAGTGTGCTCTTGTGGTCACTTTTCAGGTCACCTGTGGAACAGAAGATAATAATAATAATAATGATTATAATAATAACAATAATCTCCAAATGTGAATAGACTAACTCAACCTAAATTTACACAGCTCTTCCACACTTTTCAGATATGTTCAACCATGCAAGGACTTCTACCACTTAGATAAAACTATCTTTTATTTTTTTTTAATTTACTATATTTGTGTTTTAATTTTATACATCAGCCATGGGTTCCCCTGTCCTTCCCTCTCCCGCCCCAACCCCTATCATCCCCCCATCCCCTCCCCTCCATTCCCATTTCCTCCAGGGCCAAGACTCCCCTGGGGATTCATTTAAACTTGGTGGATTCAGTACAGGCAGGTCCAGTCCCCTCCTTCCAGGCTGAGCATGTGTCCCTGTGTAAACCCAAGGTTCCAAACAGCCAGCTCATGCACTAAGGAAAGGTCTGGGTCCCACTGCCTGGGGGCCTCCCAAACAGTTCAAGCTATTCAGTGGTCTCACTTATCCAGAGGGCCTGATCCAGTTGGGGGCTCCACAGCTTTTGGTTGCTGTGGATATCTCTCTGTATAAATAAAATGCTGTTTGGCCAGTGGCCAGGCAGGAAGTATAGGTGGGACAAGAGAGAAGAGAATTTTGGGAAGTGGAAGGCTGGGTAGAGAGACATTGCCAGCTGCCACCATGACAAGCAACATGTAAAGACACTGGTAAGGCACAAGCCATGTGGCAAAGTATAGATTAATATAGATTAATAGAAATGGGTTAATTTAAGATAGAAGAAGTAGATAACAAGAAGCCTGCCATGGCCATACAGTTTGTAAACACTGTAAGTTTCTGTGTGTTTACTTGGTTGGTTCTGAGTGTCTATAGAACTGGTGGGTGAGAGAGATTTGTCCTGACTGTGGGCCAGGCAGGAAAACTCTAGCTACATTTGCTTCATAATTCATGTGTTTCCATTAGTTTGGCTATTTTTCCCTGTGCTTTTGCAGTCTTGGTCTCAACAATTCACACTGTTACAGTCCCTCCTCTTTCTCGACAATTGAACTCCTGGAGCTCCACCTGGGGCCTGGAAACTAGTTATCTTTTAAAAGTAAATGGTTATTTCATTTTTGTGATGTAGTGATGGAGCACCAAAATGGGGCTTCTGGGTCTAGACTGTGGTGTCCATTGAACTTATTAGGACATTTTCTCCTCTTTGGGCCTGAGATTCAATATTTGTAATGAGAACTGAGTGGATGCAAACAGTCATTGTGATGCAGTATGGAAAGAATTCTAGTGCACAGTAGATGGGATGAGCAGACCTGTGCCTCTAGGAGGAAGCCCACTGGGAGTGTGGAGATCTACCATCATTCATGACTTGCTTTTGCAGTCTCCTGATTTGTGGGCTCATTTCCTTTGCCTATAGGTCATAGATGGTAACCTGAGGCAACACTAAGATGTGCAAACTAAGATCAAGTACTGACATTGATTTTTTTTTCACCTACAGAAAGGAAACAATACCCCGTATATTTTCTGTGAAGATTAGAGATGCTAGTAGAAAAGTACTTCGCACATTGTGAGTATTCCAGAGACATGAGGTCTCCCAGTGTTCATCTCCGTAGCTGTTTGGCTGTTCATATTTTCCTAATGAAACCCCAAGTCTTTACAGTCCTGGGAGAAGAAAGATGGACCATTTTCTGGTGATGCTGATTAGTTGGCACTTTTTCCAAATAATGGTTAACACCAGCTGTGCCTAAGAAGGGCAATATAGAAATATGTTCATCTTCTCAACAGGATCTGAGTAATGGAGGCAGACATGTTTGGGGTCTTTTAAAAATCCTATCAAGGGGAAATTTGAACAAATTTCTGTTGGGAAGTAAGAGAGGAAGCCATGAAGCGAGGAAATAGGGTGACATGCAGCTTTTCTTTGATAAAATTCTCTTCTCTAAATTGAAAACCAATAGGCAGCACAGAATATTGGGTAAGAACATGCAACTTTAGGTCCTGCTTGTCAAGGTTTCTACCTTGTCTTCTCATTGAATTAATGGGACTTTGGGCACATTATTTATCTCTACCTCAGAACTTGCACGAGAAAAATAATGTGACTTATTTCACAGGACATAAAGGATTGTTATGTCAAGTGTGTTTTAATATCTTCAAATATTATGTTAAAAATTCTATTTAAAAGTGCAGAGGCTCAGAAAGAAACTTTTAATTAATGTTCACGGGTGTAGGAGTAACTTTTTGAAATGAATCATTAGGAATGAACTCAGATGTTCCTTGAGAGCTCTTTACCCCATGGAAAATTTCACAACTTTGTGTCAATGCTCTTGAATTCTACAAGTAGGATGTCTTCTTCATGACACTTGACATGATCTGTTTTTCTAATAAGGACTAGATTGTGGCTTAAGATTATTTCTGTGCCACATAAACAGAAGTCTGAAGGTGAGTGTCTTAGGATGGGATGGTGGTCTCTCTGGGGGTAAAATCCCAGACTACTCCACCTGAAACTTCCATTCCAGCCACTGTGTATTCCTCTCACATGGCTTCTGGGACTCCAGCATCATCTTTCAGTTGTAGGACAGAAGAAATATTGAAAAGAAAAAAAAGGATCTATTAATTCATTTTTAAGGAATTTCAGCAGACATTGCATAAAGCAAGGTGCCTCCTATCTGGCCGTAATTTAATCTCAGCATCTTATCTCCCATCTAGAAAGTTATGAAGTACTCTTTTTCTCATGTCCACACTCCATCGATTCATATGTAACTGCTTCAAAATAAGCTCAGATTCACATGCAGACTGAGCTATACTGTCTACTCTTATTGGCATGCAGAATACAAACTTTAATGTGTATTATTTTTAAATTAAAATATAGTTACATAATTTCTCTCCTCTTTCCTCCCTTCTCATTTCTTTCATGTATCTTGCCCCCTTAATCCTTGACAAATTCATTACCTCCTTCTCTCTAATATTTTTATTTGATATATGTATACATGAGTAAATATAGTCTGCAGAGTCTGTTTAGTTTGGATTTAATGTATGTGATTTCAGGGATGAAATAAAAATATGATTTTATGGCTTTTCCATGTATCTTAGTGTTGTTTTTCCCTTCTCCTTTCCTTTCTGTTTCCTCTTCCCTAGTTAAGACCCACTCATTTTCCCCATTCCTCTCTTCATATTACTGGTATTCTGCTATTTCTCTACCTGGTGTCACCACCCTCGTGGCCCCTTTATAATCATATCTGAGGATGTAGAGTTAGGAATCACAGATGAGAGAGAACATGCATCACTTGTCTCTGTGAGTAGGGGTTATCTCACTCAATATATTTTCTAGTTCCATCTATTTACGTGGGAAGTTTATGATTCCACATTTTTTTAATTTACAGCCGAATAGAATTTCATTATGTATGTGAACTGCCTTTTCATGATTCATTAGTCAGTTGGAGGACACATAGGATTTTCCAGTTTTCTAGATATTGTGAATAGAGCTTCCATGAACTTAGCTAAGCAAATATGTGTGGAGTATGATGTTGAGTCCTTTAGGCATATGCCATGGAGTGGTTCACTGGCATGGATGGATTTGTAGCTTTTGGAGAATTCTCCACAATGATTTCCAGAGTGGCGCCAATTTGTAACCCTAACAGTAAAAGAGAGTTGCCCTTTCCTGCCCCTGCATCCTCTCCAACATTTGTTGTTGGTTGTTTTGTTGGTCTGTGTCATTCTGAGTGGAGTAAAATCAAATCTAAAAGTCACTCTGATTTGCATTTTCCTAATTGCTAAGGATGATAAATATTTTTCAAGTATTTCTTAGCCACTTTTATTTCTTCTTTTGAGAACTCTGTTCAGACATGTAGCCTACTGTTTAATTTCATCTTTCTATTTTATTGACTTATTTTATAATTTCTTTATATATTTTGCTTATTAATCCTCTGTCAGATGTATAGCTGTTATAGATCCTCCTCCCTCCTCCAATTCCCTGGGCTTCCTCTTCACTCAACTGATTGTTTCCTTAGATATGCAAAACTTTTTAGTTTTGTTTATGAGATACCACTTTTCATTTGCTGACCATAGTTCTTGGGCTAAGGGAGTCCTATTCAGATGGTCCTTTCTTACACCTATATATTATAGGGTACTGCTATGTTTACTTCTAAAGTTTCCAGTATTTCCAGTTTCTTTGATCCGTACTGAGTTATTTTTTGTACAAATTGATAGGTATCTGTCTAAATTCATTCTTATACATGTGGACATAGAGTTTTCTCAGCACCACTGTTTGAAGAAGCTATCTTTTCTTTGGTGTATGTTTTTGGGATCTTTGTCAAATATTAGATCGCTACAGTTATGTTTATTCATGTTTGGGAATTTTATCTTGTAAACATCTGCACGGTGTTGCCACAAAAACAGAATATTAGTTTTCTATACAACAGTCATGGTGACTATTACCCTGTGATTAAGGTACAAGTAACAGAGATCAATCAATCTTCTACTTGATTTTTATGGCATTGTCCCAAGTAAGATAGTCTCCTCCCCACCTCTTTCTGGCCTCTTTTCTCTCTCCTTCTCCTCTTCTGTCTCCTCCTCACTCTCCATCTCTCTGTCTCTGTCTCTCTCTCTCTTACACACACACACACACACACACACACACACACACACACACACACATTCAACTATGATTTCTGATGTAATTCCTCACGAAAATTCTTGGAACATCTTATCCAGCTTGGACTACTTCTGATCAGCTATGAAAGACTCACATGGGGATGCCTAAGTAGAATGCTGGGGGCCCATAATAAGGGTAGCCATCACTCAGAGTCTACTGTGTGTCTGGTGCTTCTATCACAGAACTTTGATCTGTATTAGGACAACCGCTGTTGTCTATGATTGTCAGTGAGCTAATCCAGGTTTAAGAGATTATAGAGGGTGAACAGCATAATTATATTTAAATAATGATTGACACATTCTTGAGGACCATTTATTCATTCATTTAACTTGGTATAGTGAGACAGGAACTGAGTTATGAGGCCTCCACTATGGTCAACTAAGTAAACTTTATTTTTCATCTATTTTTTTATGACCAATAGTCTCTTGTCCTCCAGAGAGATAAGATCACTTCCTTTTGCATCAAATTCTAATCATTTCCAAATTCTTTTTTTCCCCCCTGTAGACACCTTCTGGTTTGTCAATGACATTCTAGAAAGACAGCACTAAGCCATGAATCTGATTCCTGGGTGCACTCCATTCAGCAAAACTAACCCAGGGCCCATGCCTCAGTTGATAAGACTTTTGACTGCACTTGGTTACAAAAATGAGGAAAACAATTGTAATTTAAAATAAAATTTGAATTTTTAGCACCAAATGCTAAGTGTAGCATAAAATGAGTATTGAGTTCTTGAAAGAGTTGAGTGATAGAGTTGAGAGATGATTATATTTAGTGGAATGCCAAAACACTGTATATGAAGGGCTGCTGCATAGAATTTAGATGAGAATTGCTTCTCCTGTTAGGGCTGACTGTTTACTACTTAGAGTATCCATGAAACATGAAAAACATTACAAATACCAGAGTGCATGCTAAGCGCATGACTTATGGTATCCATTATTTATTACTTGTACTAACCTAAATTATTTAGAATTATTTTTCCCTGAAGCACTATAAGAAGATGAAGTTTGGAGAAACTGGCAAATTGTATATTCAGAAATATGAACATCAAGAAGAATTAAATGTATTGCTATAAGGACAGAATTCAGCAGCAAAATGACTGATTTTGAATCATTCACACTTTATTCAAGGGCTTGTGTCTCATTTCTAAAAGAAATATTTGAGTTAACAAAATGATAATGTGCTAGAGATGACATTAAATACTGATAGTGACATGTATGCATTTACATGTATTCACCCACCCACACATATGTGTGTGTATTTTTATCACAAGTTATGTTATATGCCCATGTATGTGTGTTGCATTTTAATATAAGCCTGTTTCATGCCTGGACACCATAGAGAATGAAATTGTGTAAAATGAAAATAAAATATTTATCAATAAAATGAAATATAGTATAGAATCAACACTCATTTCATCATTGTTTTCCTTTATTTAGCACTATCTGTGTTCTCTGGTTATGTGTAGCTAGGGCCTCTGTGGAGAAGCAGCATAAAAAGCTGTGTTCTGGTCCATTTTCCCCAGCCTTCCCCTCAGAGAAGATATGCTGGTAGCTTGAAATTTGCCAGGCAGGAAGATTTACAGCATGGCAATCAGCACATGCTATGAATGGCATCTTGGTGTATTTTTTTTTCTTTTATTGCATTAATTTATGAAAGTGTTAAAATTTATAATGCATATTAAAGCATGCTACTAGCTGTGAGTAGCACCAGGAAAAGAGTAAATATTCTTCCACGTAAAAAGTCCTGTCGAACTAAGAAGCGTCTCACTTTCATCCCTGGATGAAAGATGTTCTAATATGTCTTTACTGTTTCTCATAGATCTCTGTCAGTACTATAAAGGCAAGGGATGACTGAAACTATGACTGAACTATGATTTTTAAGAGTTCACTAGTAATCACTGGAAACATCCTGTGGGAATTAGGGGGCCCTAAGGGAATTTATCATTACAAAAATGTATCTTTTTCTTGTGATGCTTACCTTTTTCAGCAATTAGGGTAAATACACATGCTTAAATATGAGTGTGAAGGAGAGATAGGGAAGAAAGAGGGAAAGGAAGAGAAACCACATCCAACTGTTGATAAACCTACTACATTGTCTGCTAATTAAAGCCCATTAGCAAATAACAGAACAATAAACATAGGTAGATGTGAGAATTCTCCTATGCGTGTGACATTTTTATTTCAGAGTTGATTATTTGACATGTGCCAGTACACATGTCTCTGCAAGGGTTTTCCTTAGTTGATTGTTAAAGGTCTAGTTAAGATGCGTAGATGCAGACCCACATAGCCAAATCATGAAGCCCTTTTCTAGTAGCTAGACATGGCTGGAGTTGAAGCAGACTTTTTTTTTTTTTTTTTTTTTTTTGAGGGCAGGGTATGAGATCTCTAACACTGATGATGACAAAGTCACTTCACAGGAGAGGAGAGGATAAAAAACAATACTGTGATTCCTTCTCAGTCAGAAAGTTTCCTATTTCTTAAGGAGCTGGATAGGTTGGAAGTAGAGAGCGTGTACTGATCAGGTATCAGCAAGATCAGTTCCTGATTATGTATCCCCATTTCTAGGGTCACTCTCCTAGATTCCAGTGGTTTTTTACTGCATTAGGTTTCTATGTTGAACTGGTCATCTTCTATAACCAGGCAAGGCTCCTAGCAGTGGGTCAGAGACATCAACCCAGCCACAAAACCTTCAACCTACAATCTTTCCTGCCTGCAAGATGTGCTGAGGTAAAGATGGAGCAGAACTTGTGGGAGTGGCCAACCAGTGACTGGTCCAACTTGAGGTCTATGCCACAAGAAGGAGCCTATGCTGATGTGGCTTGGATGTCCAGGAATCAGAAGCAGGGCAGCCAACAGACCCAGGATAGAACCATACATGACTGGTAAAATGAATGAATGAATGAATGAATGAATAAATAAATAAATGAAGGAAGGAAGGAAGGAAGGAAGGAAGAAAGAAAGGAAGAAAGTCAATGAAATGATTCCTATGTTATACTCGTAAATTGGTGTATAGCCCCAGTGTCATTAGAGAGCCATGGTACAACAACTACTAGGAGTAGATTCAGAGACCCACAGCCAAACACTGTGTGGAGCCAGGAGATTCCTGCAGAAGATGAGAAGGAAGTATTGTAGGAGCCAGAGGGGCACATAGCCCATAGAATCAACCAATCTGGGCTCATAGGGGCTCACAGGGGCTCACAGAGACTAAAGTGATTAACACAGACCCTAAATGGGTCTGAGCTAGATCCTCTACATAAACCTTGTGGTTTTTTAGCTTGGTGTTCTTGTTGAATTACCAACAGTGGGAGTGGGGACTGTCTCTGACTCTTTTGCCTATGCTTGAGACCCTTTACCTCCTACTGGATTGCCTAGTCCAGTCATGATATGAGAGTCTGTGTCTAGTCTTTTTGTGCCTCTTATGTTGATATCCCTGAGAGACTTACTCTTTCATTTTTGAAGGGAAACAGAGGAGGAGTGGATCTAAGGGAGAGGGAAGGGACTGGGAATAGTGGAGAGAGGGGAAACAGTGGTCAGGATATAATGTATGAAAGAAGAATAAAAGAAAAAAAGAATAAAGCATTGTAGTTGTTAAAAAAAAAAAGAGATCAGTTTCTGAGATTAACAAGTGTTGAGCCTATCAAGACACCAATTTGCTTGTCCTTATCTCCCCATAATGTACAACTTTCCAATGCCAAGAATCAGAATATCCTATAGTTTAGATCCCAATTATCCCCCAAATGCACATGTGCTGAAGCCCTGTGCCCTAAGTCAGCGACATTAGCAGCAGGTGGAAAGGTATATACCTCATGAAAGGTATATAAATTAGGGTGTGACTTTAGAATAGATGGTGGTATACAGCCCTTCTTCCTCTGTATTTCTTGGCTGCAGTATCTTTGTCTGAATGTCCCACCATAACGTAGTATCTTACAGGAGTCCCTGAACATCAGGCAACCAACCATGGACTGAAATCTCTAAAACTGTGAACCAAAATAAGTTTTTCTTCTTTTAAAATTCATTATCTCATGTAATTTGTTATAGTAATGAAATTTGGCTATGACAGAACACATTTAATACATAATTCTTCTATGCATGTGAATGTTTTCACATTGGTGAGTGTTTTGGTCTCTAATATGAGAGTTTGTGTCTCTTAGAACAGTTGACTGTGTCTTTTCAACCCTGAAAACTTCTTTGAAATCATGGCTTTCCTTTCCATATCTGGAAACCAGTCAATAAAACTCAGTTAATTCTCTCTTTTCAGTTCCTCATGTTCTTGAATTGTACAGAGCATTTAAGAAAACCTTTATTAACATTCCTTAGAATTTGGTATATCTATTCTGTCTTATCTACAGTATAAGAGCTGTTTCCTTTCTCATTTGGCACCATCCTGAAATCAATTGCTTTTGTGGAATATTAGTTAATGATATGTTATTTTGTTTGTGCCGTGGAACATTTGTTTAATGATACAAAGATGTATTGCATTCTTTTATGTTGCATTTGTTTAACTCTGTGGATCTGTGTTACTTTGCCTGTCTAAAACACCTGATGGATCTAATAAAGAGCTGAATGGCCAATAGCCATGCATGAGAAAGGATAGACAAGGCTGGCAGGCAGAGGGAATAAAATGGGAGGAAAAATCTGGAAAGAGGGGAGCAATAAAAAGGAGGAAAAGAAGAGGAGGAGAGGAGGAGATCAAGGGCTAGCCACCCAGCTGCACAGCAAGTCATGGAGTAAGAAATAAAGAAAGGTATACATAAATAGAAAAGGGACAGACACTGATTGGAGGAAGAGATGGGTAGATGCCAGTGCAAGAATACATTCAACAATGTAAAGAGCAATTTGGCACTACCAGAAACTATCGGTTATACAACAGAAAGACCTGAACAGCCCAATGTAGAAGAAGCAGAAGATAACAACCTTAGGAATAGAAGAACGTAAAAGCCCAGTGGCATGAGGTAGACAGGATAATTTAATTTAAGGAAAGTTGGGTAGAAATAAGCCATGCTATGGCCAGGCGTTTATAAGTAAGAAAGAATAAGTTTCCACATGATTATTTGGGAGCTGGGTGGCAGGCTCCCAAAGAGTAAAAAGTAAAGATTAAAACAACAACAACAACAACAAATTATCAAGTCAAGTGAGATCAGAAGGAAAATAGTGAGTACATTTTACTAACCTGCAATTAATACTTGAGCCATAAAGAAAAGTAAATAAAGAGAATTTGGACATATATTTAGAAAAGCTACTTTTGATTGAGTTTGAACTTTGCTTTAGAATTGCACTATATACTTTGCATGCAGCTTTGTTATAATATTTCCCATGTGATAAAAGAAGTTGAGGCTAAGGGATTAAAAGAAAAGCACATCTAATGTTTGTTCCCTTATAAGGGGCAAAGCCTCAATCTGAAACCCTTACTAAACATAACATTGTTTATTCATAAATATACAGCTACTTCTCCACAAGAAGCTTTCATTAGAAAATAACAGTTTCATAGTGATTTTAAGAGAAAACAATCATAGTACACATACAAAGGAAGAGAATTCTTTTGAGAAACAATATGCCTATTCTGAATTTTCTTGATTAGTCAACTAAATGACATTGTAAATGGAAACTAAATATGGGGAAAAAACCCAGAGCCATCCTTGGCTCAGCCTTTAATCCCATGTGACCCAGGTAAGCTTCATATATCCAACCATTAAAAAGACTCTATATTCTGTCTTCTCCAACCACGGGAGTCATTCTCTTTGACATGAGCACTCAGTTGCACTTCTGTCTTCCATTGTTCATGTTCTCAACAATGTCATTCTTGTCCTCTAGTTCATCCCTTGATCTCTCTAGAGAACCTTGACAACATTATTATCCATTAAAACCCTAACAATAGCCCCTGTGGTGCAGAGAGGGACAAGAAGATAATAACTAGAAGGCTATTTTCTTCATTTCTTTAAAATAATTGTCTATAAAGTTTTGTTAGTCCCACTGACCATATGGTAGAGATGTATTGCTAATACTCAGATTAATTAGAACTTCTCATTAGTTCACAAGGACTTGAAGATATTCCATGCTTAAAACCATTCACCAGAATGAGTTGTATCTTTTCAATCCTCATAACTTCTTTTTTGATAGTCTCCTGTGATTTTTTCCTTAGAATACTACTAGCTTTTAACATCTCACACAGTGATGTATGGTAGTCAGTTATTATCTAAAGTATCCAGAATAGCTTTAAAAAGTGTTGTCTAAGGTTAAAAAACAAACAAGCAAACAAACAAAAAACAGGATTCCAAACTGCTGAAAGTCACTAAATACAACCTCTCTCCTCTTTCTCTCTGTCTCTGTTTGTCTCTCTCTCTCCATTCAATGTTGGAATAAACATGCCTTTGTCTAATTAATCACTTGAAAATTAATCACATATACCTTACCTAGAATAAACTGTGTACCTATTTAAATCAGCATTTTTCCAATCTCCTACACCTTTGGGTCCTCGTGATAATTTTCAGAAGAAAATAAAGAATTAAGAAGCTAACAAGAATCTTTAAGAAAGCAAATATCAGCCTTTGATTATACAGTGATTATAAATGATGAATACAACATCATTTTGAGTGGTATTCAGAAATCACACACCTAAAGCGATTTACAAATTATGGTTGCTTGAGCATAGTCAGCTGGAGACAGGGACTCACTGTGTAGCCTTGGTTAGCCTGTTACCTGCTGTAGACTTAGGTGGCTTTGAACTTGTGATAGTTTTCCTGAGTGATGGGGTTTCAGGTGCATGCCACCATGTCTGGAACTAATACCATTTTTTAAAGTTAGAGTATTTATGTTCTGAGAATTTAATATGTTATTCTGAGAAATTCATATATATTCCAAGAATTTCACATTTATATCATTTCTCCCCTCAGTCTTATCCATCCAACTCCTTTGCTGCTCCACCCATTCCTTATTATATTAATGGTCTTCCTTTACTTTTTAATTATTATTGGCACATACACACACACTATACAACACACAAACTTATAAATACAAATGGGTAGGTTTGTGGGTTCATTTTCATTCTGTGTTTAGGGCTGGCTTCTTAGGACTAGATAATGCTATGTCTTTGGAGAAGACTGGTTCTTCCTCTCTGTCCAGCCATTAATTGTCTATAGTGCTTCATCCTGGGATGGAGCCTTGAGATATTCCCCCATCCATACTAACAAGCCAATTGGTATTGTCATTTTTCAAGGCTTATTTGGCAACTGTATTATAAAGATTTCCTGGGTGTAGCACCCCTGTCAAATATCTCACACCTGGTATCCTGGTCCTCCAGCTCTTGCAACCTTTCTGCCCCTTCTTCTGAGATGTTTGGTATAGTGGCTGTTTTATAGATATATCATCTGGGACTGGGAACTCAACTATCACTCTTTTCTCTGCATTTTGAGCAGCTGTGGCTTACTGTAATGGTTTCTATCAGAATCAAAAAGAAGCTTCTTTGGTGATGGGTGAGAGCTATACTTATCCATGAGTATAAGGATAAGTATTTGGAATGTAGTAACTAAAACCATTTTAAACATATTTTTGAAAGCCACAGAAGAAAATAGACAAGAAAAGAAGTGGAAGCAGTCACAGCTTCTTTACTCTTTATGCATTTTAAAGACCTAACTCAAAGTTAGTACAGTTCAACATGTAAACCAGGACTTTGCACCACCCAAACTGTCAATTTAAGTTCTTATTTGAGACATCTTGCCTTTTCTCTGGTGAGGAAGCGGAAGTGAGTGGGAGACTGAGCAAAAAGCTCTTGCAATAGTTTCAAAGAGAATGATGAAAGTGTTACCTATAGAGGTGAAGGCAACAGGAGTGAAGAAGGGCTGGGCATGAGAGAGATGAAGTCTAGGTAAAACAGAGGATTGTGATGCGAGGAGAGAGTGTATGTGACCTCAAAGTTGCAAGGTCATAGATTAACTTTTCACTTCAATTTTCTCCTTTCCATTGTCATCAACATGAGCTACTTCCAACCCTCTACATTACTTTTTACTGTCTTTCCATTAGTCAGTCCACCAACCATTCTTGCTAGGTTAGCAATACAGTAGCTTTTGTGGGTGGAAAGACATCCTGAGTCAGCAAACCCAATCCTGAATTCATGTTCTTCTGCAAGGATATTGCAACACAACCTTGCAAGTAAGTCCTGAATATTGTCTCCGGTTTTGGCTTCCATATTATCCATTTCTGTCACTTTCAGATTCGGAAGAGTTCTGAATTTTCTCTGCTCTTCGAGTTTCCACAACAGGACATATAGAAAAATTTAATCTCCTAAGAGTCCTCTTGAAATAGAAATTGAGAGATGCTGGCTTTCAGATTATGTTGATATCACAATGTCATTCTCCTTTGTCAAGTAAGCCCAAAGTGGGCCGGCACTCAGTCATTCATAATTTTCTCCATGGAGCCAGGCATCATGCCAAGTAAGTGGTAAGTAAACACTGTCTCTGGGGATCCAAGGGAACCAAAGTTCCCTGCTGCCACAGAGTGCACATTCTATACTGCTGAGACAGACTGGATCAGGCAATCAAAAAAGTGACATCAGGTTAGAAGGTAGTACAAGGTAGCCAGAGGATATTTAAGTTTCAGTGTCTAGGAATGAGGAACTAGTAGGTCATGAGGCACCTCTCTGAAGAGAAATTACTTAAGGTTGGAATGCAAAATGAGGCATCAATTAGAACCTGGGTGGGGTGGTGTGACTGGCAGGTGAGTACAATGTTCTACAGAGAAGTGTAAGTCAAAAAGACTCCTGTAGAGCACCGGAGGAGAAGTTGTGAAATTGTGTCTATCTTTTTATCGAAAGGGGAACAAATAGGACTCCTAGGGACATCACAGCAGAGTTGGGAGACACTTCCATAAAGGACAAGACAGGCCCTGTGTGCCACCATGGCTTTCCTTGATGCTGGTCAATTCTTCTTTTGTGACATTAAGTAGTTTGGCCAAAGAGCAACTTATGTTCTAGACTTATCTCATTTGTGGATATGAAGTAAGACTTAGTCACCTGTCACAAAATGTTAGTCTTCTTTGGACTTTTTCCTTTAAAACAGGTAAATGTTCTTTGCTTATGAGGCTTTCCAAAAATCATCCAGTGACCCATGCTTGGTGTTTGGGGACCATTCCTCTATAATAGCAAGTGAACTTCTCTGGGCTGAGATGTTGATCCTTAGTAAATTTTTTTTTATCAACCACAGGGCCCTGGGTTCACTGTGAATGCTTATGGGAACTGCCTGTGTGTGTTTCCAAACTCACACTCCGATGGTTCATTGGCACATTGAGGTTAAAGAGGGCTTTCTTAACTCCTCATATTTCTATCCTCCTCAGTGAAACTCTATTTTAAAAGTAATCTAGAGGCTGTAGATGTAGCTTATTGATAGAACAATTGGCTAATGTACAGTGTGATTGGTTTCTGCATAGAAAAATAAGTAATCGATACTCATTTCCCATAGCAAATTGTTTCCTCCAAAAATGACTCCAACAGCATTCCCATTTCCAGATTCTCTCCCTTCTGCTATGTCTGTATTGTTTTAGCTTCAACTGGACAAGCCCTTAAGAACCTTTTACCCACTAGTGTGTTACGGAATTTCTGCTATGGGACTCAGAGGCTATGTCATAAAAGACAATTCAGCATCTTCTTGTTTGCTGTGGATCCCCTGAAACTTGTGGAACTTACTTTCTTTTAAGTACTTTTATTAGACTTTTGCAAAGTAGAGCTGGGAATTAGTAAAGGAAGAGAGAAGCTTTTGTGTGACAAAACCCAAGAACACAACATGTACGAGGATGCATTAGGGACCATTTCATAGAAGGTCTTGGTAACTGAGGACTTGGGAACTGATCTCAGGGAAATGTGTGGCTAGTGAAGAATTTTATTTATGAAAGTGGAATTGGTAGTGATAACAAAGACATAAAAGGGAACTCAATCATGAAAGCTCCCAGACACCCACATTCTATCATTGGGTATCCACAGAATCCAGAGGGGTGTGTGTTTTAGTGAATTCTAGTTTTCTCTAGATGACTCAATTGTACTTTACTGTACTGTCAGGCTTCCTGGCCTCACCTGTTGTTTCATATTTCTTTCCTTTTCCTCTTGTCAATGTGGAGTGTAGTGCAATTACCACTTCATTCATCAATTTCCTTTAGGTAGACTGTGGGGAACCCTTCCTTGAAAGCTAGATGCCACAGATAAACTCACAGCTGGCCCAGTGCTGGTGTCAAGGATGCCTCTATGCTCCCACTGAGAAACACCTGTATCTTTAGCCCACAGACCCATCCCTTGAAACACCCTGGGAACCCCATCTCTGAGCATCCTCCAAGCTGTTATCTTGACATAATCACCAGGTTCAGGTTTTGTTTTGTTTTTTTAATCTGACAGATTAAATCTTTACATGGCCGAAAAGAAAGATCCCATCCTTGTAATTTTTCACCTACGCAATTTCTCAGCTGCCTTCATTTAACCTGTTGTATTTATGGCCCAACTGTAATTTAGAAGAATACTTAGAAAATTCTAGTTTCAAAGGACAACTCTGTCAAATTGCCTCTAAGAGTAGCTTTCTGAGTAAGTGCAGTGAACTGTGGTAAAGATGATCATTTCAGTCAATTAGGTTTTAGACCAGTCATTTTTAAAAACTATTCTGAAAGAAAGAAAGAAAGCATTTGGAAGGTAGAATCAATCATTTATCATCTAAATGTAGATTAAGGATGAAGAAATAAAAGAAAAACATATTTGTGCTTTTTTATAGATAACTAGTTCAGCAAAGGTCATTTGAGTGCTATGATAGGGTGTTCTTTCTGCATAAAGTAGAAGTCACCAATTTTAAAGTATTCGTAAAAAATCTATGTAGACAAACAGGAGATTATCAGGCATCTTGCAAGCAACAGCAGCAGGAACATTCTTAGAGACACAGAGAGAAGCTGCACATCAGGATGCAGAAGCTTAAGGAGCCAGGCAGGTAGGAATCAAATGTGATGGGGCCACCACATGGGAGCGTGGGTCAGAGTGGATGAACTATCTAGAAGGGAATGAGAGCCAACTTTAGGAAAGAGGGGTTGCACTATCCGTGGCTTTACCTCCCTGAAGTGGAGGCAGAGTACACAAGTATTATGTTTTTTTTTTTCCTCCATTTCAACTTTCCATTATTTAAAAGCGCTACCTAATGTCCAAGCCCACTAGCAAGCTCATTGGTAATGTATGACATAGCATCACAGAGGACAAAAATCAGGTCAGTCTGAAAGTGGCATGCATATCCTGCACTAAAGTCACCTGCCTGCAGAACAACTGTGTCCTCCTCTATGTCATATCGTAAAATCCTCTAACCTTCACTAACCCATTTTAAAGAGCATCATGAGAGTATTTAAATTCTTTACTGGCAACAAAATTTAAACTGTTGAGGAATATTTGTTGGGGGGGGGAGTTCTAAGGATTTAAAATGTTAGATAAAGGTAACTCCATTCCTGGGAAAACAGAGAGTCATAAATATGCATGATATTGAAAGTTGGAAGTAACCGAAAGTAAATGTAATACATTCAGGATGTTTTTAAAAGAGGCAATTCCTGATCTCAAGGCTATCTTATTCACCAAAGGCAGAATGCACAGAGGATTATGAGAACAGAATGGAATGCTATAGTGATGGCAAGATGAGCAAGGGCAGTGAGTGAAGGCCATTTAAAAAGGCTTGCTGGATAGGAAACATACAGCATATGCATTGAAAGGAATACAAAAATGCTAGGAGACAATTTTTTATATTTCTATCCAAATGGGAAAAATGCTTCCTGATGGAAGACAACAATGCATTCATCTGTTTTCTGACTTACCTGGAGAAACACTGAGGTTGGGAGGCAGGATGCTTAGGTAAAGATCAGCAAGAAGAGACACCAGTGTAATTAGAATCTAAGTAACCTGGAGCTCATTTCAACTCCAGTTCTGCTTCTGACAATGACCTTGGTATGGTTAAGGGCCTTCGCTCCAGTTGTGGGTGTATATAATGAAAGCTAGAGGCAGTTTTCATGCACTGAATACTTTGCAAACAAATGAGCAGCCTTTGCCTCCTAGGACCTGAGACCCTGGGGAACTCATGCTCTAGCCTGGACAGTCTGTGACCTTCACTGTGGTGACAGCCCTAGCGTCATCTGCCTCCATCTCACTGGAATCCTGCTTCAAACTCGCGATAAAAATGGAAGACGTCAACTTGTGCATTAAAATCCTCCTCTACCTACCCTGAAGTGTTCTGTGAGTTTGATGTCGTGTACTTTAAGTCATCACCCTTGAAACAGGTCAGGACAAACTTAGAAATACAGCCTCACTGTTTTGTAGCTCTTTGATCTTTTGAAGTTACCTTAATTTCTCTGATTAACCAAAAGGACTAAATAAAAGAAGTGAGATGCTTGCCACAGGCTTAACCTCATAGTATGTGTTTAATAAACTTTTTGCTTCTTGTTTTCTCATACACTTTAGGTAAAAGCAAAAGTTATTTTCCCAACAAAAGCTCCTACTTGCTCTCTGTTTCATATTTTCACTCATGCTGTTCTGTCATCCTGGAATGGTCATTTTGGTCTTTTTTGTGATGTTCAGTTATGGCTTCCTCTGTGATCACTTAACCTAGATAGCCAAATTTGAAAAGGACTTGTAAAAAAATAATCCATCAATCCTTTCTTCAGTCTGATAAAAGTACAGATTCCTTTCGGTTTTGAATTAGATATTTTAAGTTTGTATTTCTCCATCCTCCATTTTCAGCAGCATACATATCTATCACCCTAGGTCTAAACTAAAAACAATGTTAATATGCATGGACAAGAGACCTACAATTAGACAGACACACCTGTGTTTGAATTCCAGCATACTGAGAATAAATGAGACAGTTTGGCTACATGCCATTGAGATGAACATTCCTTTTTGGCAGGTTGGGACCATTAGTAGGAAGGAGAATGAAAGACAAAGCAAGAATTACCTATGTGCAAGCCCTGAGCGGCCGTGTTTGCAAATCCATTCCCCTTTCTTGCTAAGCAAGCATTGAGCTTCCTGCTTCTGGTTTGGACCTGAGTGGAAGCCCCAAAATTCCAACAGGAAGGCCATACTTGTGGTCTCCCTCCCTCGCTGAAACCTTAAGCACTGGAATTTTATGTGGGTGGCGTTTTCTCAAGAGATTCCCAGCTGCAATACCAGATCAGAAGTAGCCACTAGATGCTTATTAGACGTACAGCTATTCTCCCTCTTTAGTTTTCAAAAATTCCAACACTATCTTGCCAAGAATGGACTCAATAATTGTCAAGAGTTTCTGTGGGGAGCAGTGGGTTTTTTAAATATGGAATAGCATCTCATTGCCTTGGTTGATTTACACTTAAAAGCAAGAGAAGAAATAGCATCCATCCATTCACTCACTCACTAATTTATTCACTCCACTTGAGTACCTTTGACATATCACACACTGTCTTCACAGTGGGGCATCTTTACAGAGAGGCTCTGGTAGAGTTAGTTTTAATAGTATATGAGGAACTTCAGCATATGTGATTTTCATTACTTTTCACAACATTCTAATAAGGACCAAATTACCTTATTTTAGAGTTCAAAAAATGGAAACTTTGAAAAGTTTTGATGGTTTCATAGGAACCACACTTAAGGTATATCAGAGTCAAGACTTCACCCATTTGCTACAGATGAAATGTCTATCATCTAGATGGTTTCCAATTTGGAGCAATTGCAAATCATACTGCTATGGTCATTCCCATTTCTTTGTCTATGACAGCAATGTTTCCATTGGTATATGCCTCGTAGAATTGCTAAGTCATAGTATATATGACTTATGCTGTAATATACATTACCAGTGTGAGATAGTTGTCCTTTATGTCATGTTTTAGCAATGAAAATTACAAGAGGGTCCTGTATCCCATAGTTGGCTACCATCTCCCCCCGACCCCCTGCCACCTCCTTGTCAAAAGTGTGAAGTTGCCGTCTTGTCTTGAACCCGAGTGAGTCTTTGTGACTTTCTGGATGAGTGCTGCTCAATAGACTTTTCTTCACCAATGGCAATGCCTTGTCTGCAATGCTAAGACTATGGGCACTGGCCATGCGATGTGGTTAGATTTTAATATCATTTGATTTTACTTAAATTCTAATGACTTCATTAGGTAGTAGAAACTGTGTGGAACAATGCAGGGTTAGACTAACAGACTCCATTCAGTTGCTTCTTTGTGATCTTAGAAGCTAGGTGGTTGAAATGTGTATACCCTATGCTGTTTTCTTGGATTAGAGCCAACATACTGTTGGAGATCACCATACAGAAAGGGAGCACTGCCCACAGGTACTAACAAGTCACACCTCACCAGCTGTGTGAGTGAATCATCTTGAAAGCAGAGTCTGAAGCTCTTGGGTTAGCTGTTCTAGATGATCCTGCAGGAATTCAAACACTTTCCCTGCAGATACCCTTCACCTCACCTGATTGCAGATGCATAAGTGAAATAAATGTCTCGGATTCTTTTAAGCAGCCGAGGCATGATCTTAAGTTGTCTATCTAGATAGATTCTGTCTTTCCAGATGTACTTCTCCTGTCCATTTCATTTCCAAAGCATGCTGCCTCTCATTTACACCAAAACAGCCACCACACAGGCTGGGATGCCTTAAAAGCAGGGGAATTCATGCTCATTAAGAGAGGACAAGGAAATGGCATCAGCGCTCTTTTCTCTTGTTCTGCCTATGGTGAGATGATAGTTTTCTAAACTGGAAATTATTTGATTCATCCAGAATTTCTTTGAAACATACCTAAATTAAAGGAAAATGTCTTTGTCTCAGGAGACACATAGTATTTAGAGGTGAAAATTGCATCAAAACCTGAAGATTGTATTTGGGTATCAATACTGGCTTGGGGTTGTCACATATATAATCCTCTATATGCTTATTTTATTAAATCTTTGGGTTGCCATAGGATTGGATATGGGGGTGGGGATATATGGCCCAGTGGATAAAGTTCTCATTGTACTTTGAGTATGTGATCTGTCCCATAGTACCCATGAAAAAGTTAGGTGAAGTGGTACTTACTTCTAATTCATCACTAGGGTAAGGGAGACTGGTGGATTCCAGGTTAAGTGAGAGACTCTGCATTAAAATGTACAGTAGAGGGCCACAGAAGACACTTGGCATTGACCTGTGTCTACATGCACAGACATACATGCTCACAAATAAATATATATGTGCTTTGTAAAAGTTAAAAAGTTTGGCTAAAGAACATTTTAAAGTTATCACATGAACCTGTTTACTCTCAATAATATAATTCTTGAAACGTTTGGGAGGCCCCCAAGCAGTGGAGCCGGGACCTGTCCTTGGTGCATGGGCTGGCTTTTTGGAGCCTGGGGCCTATGCTGGGACACTTTTTTCAGCCTTGGTGTAGGGAGGAGGAAACTGGACCTGCCCTGGCTGAGTCTACCAGGCTGGGCTGATTCCACAGGGGAGACCATGCCTTGGAGGAGATGGGAGTGGGGGGTAGATTGGGGGAGAGGGCTGGGGGGTGGGAGGAGGGAGGTTAGGGGAATCCGTGGCTGACATGTAAAATCAAGTTAATTATAAAATAAAAATATTAAATAAAAAACATTCTTGGAGCTAGTTTTGGATCAGCTCAGGAACTTTAATTGTGCTTATAGTTTGCTATACTATAGACCTACTGGAATAAAGATGTAAAGTGTAAGGAAAAACATCCCAAAGTACAGCCAGGCTGTGTTTTCCACAGGTGCCAAACAAAGGGGAGTAAATGTTCTCAGATATGTCTAATTGGTTCTTAAGGACTTCAGAAATTCTCCCTTGAAAGTTATATGGGAGGGAATGCATCTGGGAGACCAGCCTTTCTCTTGCCTAAATTTGCCATTTCAAATTCATTGCTTGCTTTTTTTTTTTTTTTTCAAGCATCATTGTATCTTTTCAATGCTTAGATCTGTGATTCACATACATGAAAGGTATTGATTGATTGGTGCAGACTGAGCAGAGTGGGGTAGACTAGAGGTATTTGAACTGCATATATCAAGAAATCACATTGTTTTGCATATTTTTCTATAGTTTTCCAGACTGGTACTGCCAAAGTCTAAGAAAGGAAACATCTGTTTAACTTACCTGCCTAGAATCTATTTTCTAAATTGCTGAAGTAGTAAAGCTTTATAAAACATTAATTATATTATGTCACTCTGGTCAGTCAAATCTACAGTGAACACCAATTTTCTATGAGAATCATATATACATATATAATACAATTATATAGTTTTATGTATATTTATATAACTGTGTGTGTGTGTGTGTGTATGAGCATTTGTATTCATATATGTCTACAAATTTGTTAAGGCCTACAAAGTCCCAAATGATCTATTGTCTTTTTCATTCTAGACTGAGCCACTCCTTGGCTTCTTTGCTCCAACCAAGTCTCTCATTTATTTCTTATGGACAAAAGCCATCTCCCAAAGCACAGCCTTTTCACATGCTATTTTCTTGGGCTCTTCAACTGCTCATCAGGTAGCTGATTCATCAAGCCTGAGATTTTTTTTTTAATGTTCTTCATATAACAGAAGCCCCGATACTCTCTTTATATTCTTTCCTATTTTTTCTTCCAATTATTACCTTTTTTCAGTAATTGCATTGTTTATTCACTCATTTATTTTTTTGTGTATTGTCATCTCCTCCACTAAAATATAAGGAATTTAGCTGTGCAGTGGTGGTGCACGCCTTTAATCCCAGCACTTGGGAGGCAGAGGCAGGTAGATCTTTGTGAGTTCGAGGCCAGCCTGGGCTACCAAGTGAGTTCCAGCAAAGGCACAAAACTACACAGAGAAACCCTGTCTCAAAAAACCAAACAACAACAACAACAACAAAAATAAATGAATAAATAAATAAATAAATAAAATATAAGGAATTCAGCAATATAATTTATTCATGTTGCATGTGCAACACGTAAAAATTACCAAAATGTGAGACAGTCAATAAATATCTGTTGAATGAAGGCAAGACAAAATGATGCATGGGTTTTAATTGTGGATCAATGAAATAGAAACAGTACATGCATAAAACCACTGCAAACTTTGCATTTATGGATGGGTTAAGAAGATATATAGGGTTGTTACAGAAGTTATGTTGGAAATATCCCATGAAGTGCTTGTTTTATAATAGATGCCAGTTGCCATTTCCTTAATGTTATTTTGTTATTAAAATATTCCTACTGTATTGCTCTTTTCAAGTTAGACTTCATGGTAGTTTCCTAAGTTTATTGGGTATTCAATCCATAGAGATACCCTGCTAGGAAAAACATGGATAAATGAATCTAGCAAGTATTAGTGAAAATAAAATGAGACTCTGGACCAGTTACATGCTCATTACTTCAATGAGCCAACAAAACAGTAACTGAAGAAAGTCATTATTTCTTCGCTGTGTGTGCACCATTTTACTGCCCAGGGCCAACATATTGTTGTGTTCCATGTTTGAGTTTTGAAAAGAAATTTAAAGACACTTTAAGTTATTTTTGGTTATTAAAGATTATGCAAGTTGGCAATAGCCAAGAAAATAGAGATGGAGACCACTGCTATATTATGTTTTGAGAAAATCCTGTACAGTTTATTGATTCACGTTTAATACAGTTCTGTTGCAAAATTTCCTTTTTTTCTTTCTTTCTTTTTGATAGAATAAAGTCCTAATATTTTTTGGAGAAGCTGTGAAATTTGGTTTAATTTTAATTTTTGGCAAGAAATTCACTTAACTAGCATAAAATATGCCCTCAAAGCAGAGAATTTTTAAAAATATAACTTAACTCTTAAGAAAATGAAGATGAGTATTTAATAAAATGAAAGGAATCTCGACTTTATAAAATTTTATGAATAAAGAAGATATGAAGACGCTGTCTCTGTATGTTCCTGCCCCAGCTCAAGTGTCTTCTGGCAGGCTAACAGCAAGCTTGTGAATATTTTGTCTGTGACTCTGTTTGTGTTTGTATCTTGCAGATTCATGTAAATATTTATAGGATATGGGACACTGAATCTGTCTTGATAGGTTTTATCCTTTTTGTGTGGATGTATTTTTACCTGCATTCTGGAATTTTTTCAGCCATCAAAGCAGACATATTTCCTGTTCCCCACATTGTTCCTATTTTACTCTTCTGTGGACTGCTCATTTGCAGAGTGGATCATTGTCTTCAAGTCTGTCTTTTATCTATAGCTTTTACTTTCTATAGTTTTTAAACAATGCTCTGTATTCCTGAGTGATAATGTTACACCTGACTCACTGGGCTGAAGAATCATTAGCTTTACCTTACAATACATGCATTCTGTTCATATAGCAAGACTTTGGGCCATGTTGCTTACCTTTAGTGAGTTCAGTCCTGAGTCAGGCATGCTTTATCTACTGCTTTTAAAATGGGAGAGTACTGTCACTAACCATGCTTCCATACTTTCAAAGGAAAAAAAAACACAATAAAATCAAAGCATACAAAGAAAGAAAATGTTTGTCAAAGAGATAATATGTTGCTTTCTGAGATGAAAAACATCAAAATTCACAGACAGAAAGGATGTATCAAAACTACATCAAAACTAAGAAAACCAACAGTATGTCAAAAATATATTGTGCTTTCAAGATATTGAAAATAATTTTTTTATGTAAAATAATATAAAAAAATTTAGATGATTTGGGAAAACATAAGTCAGGATGATTTGGGACATTTCTAGAAAATCATGGCACCTAGAAGGACATAGATTTTGATTCAAGAATTCAATATCAAACCAATGTTTATTGTGTATATGAGAGTCCTGTTAGAGGGTTGAAAGGAAGTCTCTTATGTCTTAGGATTCAGAAAGTATATGTACTGGGAATATATCTTCCAGGCCAGTCAGGGCTACATAGTAAGACTCTGCCTCAAAATATAAAATAAAAAAAAATCCTGTATATAATTCTAATTAGCTAATGCCTATGTAGATGTCTCAGACTCCCAGATTTAGATCCATCCTGCTACATCGTGGTGGAGAGAACCTGTCTTTTTTTCCTCAGCATTCCCCAAACTGTTCTCATGGTCTTATGCTTCAGTTACTCAGTCACATGCATTAGAGTTAATCCCACAGGCATCAAACACCAAGTTGGATGCTTCCTTGCTGTTGGGTCCAGTTGAAGATGTCGATGAATTATGATTAACAGCGTGTGATGTGAATTATTCCCAACACGCCAACTCGTGAAAGGTATTTGTGAGAACCATGAAAAGGTCAAAACTGAAGCAAACAAACTGAAAAACAAAATAAGATCAAGTGTTTCCCTTTGAAAAATGTCTTAAATTACCTATAGCTTTATATCAACACAAAAATGGAGTAAATGAAAAAGAATAAATCAATACAACAAACATCTGGGGTAAAGAATATATGGAATAGCATTTTCTAAATTTTTACAAGTAAATAAAAACCTTGGCTATCCACTCAATAGTCTTGAAAACACATTAGATGCAATAAGAGACACTAAGCAGGGGCTGGAGATACACTGAGCCATTAAGAACTTACTGTTCTTCCATTGGACCCAGGTTCGATTCTCCAGCATCCACATGGTTCCTCATAACCATCTACAACTCCAGTTGCAGTGTATTTGCTGCTGTCTTCTGTCTTCTGTGGGCAGTAGGCATGCGCAAGGTACATAGGCAATCCACACAGGGAACACACCTGTACATGTAAAATTTAAACTTAAAGACAGAGACACTAGGCACCTTGTCAAAAGTCACTAAAAATATCAATAATTTTGATTTATTTCAGAAACCAAATATATGAAACACTGTTTAGGCTGTTGAAAGCATAAAGATGAAATCTTCTAAGTATTTCTGCTAAAATAGGAAAGTATTTTTTTTACCATATTTAACAAAGGCAGTAAAATAAAATAAAGTTATTGATGGATTTTATTTGTGGGTTTGTAGGCAAAATATCTAAAATAGTTTAGGAAATAGTTCATCAGCATACTGAAAGATGTAGAGACAACAGCCAGGTTGTGACTCATTCAAGTAATTTAATGTATCAGTGCATTTTTCATCTAAAGTATAGGTAAAGAGAGAAAATAGTATTCCCATAGTGCTAATAAAGACTTTAAAAAATACAATGACATGCTTGAATGCGTATTTGATAACTGGCAGATGTATATCAGAACACATCTAATCATGAAACAAAAAAATTTCAAGTAACTTAAACACAAAAGCTGATTATATTTGCTATTAACTAATATACTGTGAGAGTTTCCTTCCAATAAATTGAGGCAGGATACATTTATGAGGCTGAGAAGTCTAAGAGAAAAGGAAAATTGTCAATCAGTTATACATATCTGTAGAATTTCATAAGATGGGAAACCCCAAGAGAAGCTACTAAAAATAATGGAGACATTTTTAGCAAGGAAACGTTAGAAGCATTTACTTTGACTCCCCCATTTTCACAACAGAAGGACTTAGTCCTTACAGAAGGAAAAGGACAGCACTCAAGAAAAGCTAGAAAGTAAGAAACACAGGCCTAGAAAGAGAAGTGAGTAGAAATGTGCTTGATGCACACCGTTGACAATGTTTTTTAAAAGGCTCCCAATTCTTACTTTTGCAGATAAGCAAGCAGTTCCTATGCAGTGAAATACCTCATATTTTCTGGCAAAAGCTTTGGAAGACAAGTAGCCCTGCATCAATAAAAAATGGGTACAGTGTATTTTACCATCCCCCAACCGTAGTGAGGGAAACTTTGTAAAAGGACACATTTGGAATCATCTCACTACTGGAAAAAAAAAAAAAAAAAAAAAAAAAAAAAAAAAAACTTGAAAAACTTAAGATGCCTAAGATACTGTTAGAACTAATGAAAATTCATGCTCCATTCATTTAAGTTAATGCAAGACTATAAAGATGTTAATTTATACCACATTGATTTATAAATCGAATGTACTTCCAATAAAATTACCTCTTTTTATGAAGCTAGGGCTGTTGAATTTATAGTTCAAATAAAGACCATTCTCTTAAAAAATTAAAATAAAGATAAGGGAGCAGGCTACATTATTGGCTATTATTATGTAACTTTTATAAGTAATAGCACTTTGTATTAGTGCCTGAATAGTAATTTCAAAGGATGGGGTAGAGTCTTGAATGAAACTCAAATAATATGCGTATTCAGATTATGATAATGTTAGCATTCTAAATCAGCATGTTAAAGATAGAATATTCAATAATTGGTGCTAGGACAACCTATCAACAAAAGAACCAATTATTATTAACGTGGAAACTGGATCCAAATGGATTATGCTTCAATATTAAAATGAAAATTTTTTTTTACAATCTTCTAGCCATGTCCTTTTTACAAAAGATAAATCATATCAAATTATTCAAATGCTGATAAATACAGCCTTATAAATTTTTAAAATTTTCTTTTTTTAAGAGATATAAAATTAGTCTATTTAGACAGGTAGAAAAATATTGGCAGCATATATGATAGAAAAAGTACTAAAATCTTTAATGAATAAAACTGTCTTATAAGTAAATTTTATAAGTAAAATTTAAAAGTAAGGCATTGGGCCAGCAAGATGGCTTAACAGATGAAGGTTCTTGATGCCAAGCTTGATGACCTGAGTTTAATTCCTGGGACCTGTATACTGAGTGGAAAGAGAGGACCGATTCCCACAAATAATTTTCTGACCTCCACACATATGCCATGGCATGCACACATACATTCATAGTCATGCACACACATGTGAACAGACACAGCTTAGTAAAAATCAGACAAATAATGTTCTACAGAAACTGAAACAAATACAAATGTAGTTTTATCATAAAGATATTTTGTTTACTCCAAACTTGACATAATTAATAGATCAAAGTATTTTTGCCCTATTGAGTGGAAGTGAGGAAGCATGTTTTAATATTGATAGGCCAGTGATGCAGGAGTTCGTATCCCTACACCATTAGTGAATGGATTAACTGGTAACTGGTAAGGTGATATCTACCAATATAACACAGTTTCCTACAATTCTACTATCCACCATCTCACTCTTATTCTTCAGAAAACAAGCACTTGTAGAAAGAGTTAACATACCATAGAATTTTTTGGTGATGTAGTAGTAGTAACAAAAGTTTTGAAGCACAGTGTACCAATTGGAATCCATTTGGGTGTATTATACACATCTATAATGGGGGGAGCTTTACAGAGGAGACATTTGTAATAATCTCATTATTGGAAAAATAAGCAAGTTGCACTATAATCTATTTGCTTGGATTTATTAAAGAAAGCTGTATGTATTACTGGGTTCATTTTCTTTTTTAAAAAACTTTCTTTTTATTTATCCTTTGTGTCTTTCACATCATGCATCTCAGTCCCATTCATTTCCAGCATCTGCCCTCTGCCCTTACAGCTCCCCCTCCTTTTTTAAGAGAAAAAAGAAAGGAAAAAAAAAAGAGAAGAAAATCTCATCATGGAAGCTGTATTGTGACAGTGAGTCATGCAGTAAACATTTTTGTCCACATATCTTTACTTACAATGTTCATTGCAAAGAGTCATTGGTATGGTTTGAAGCCTCTGGTTTCTGCTGCACTATCAATGCTGGGCCCTCACTAGGACTCCTTTCGGATATCCTGCTGTTGCCCTGTGTTTTGGAAATCCTGCAGCTTTGGGTCTGCATGACCAGTCCCTTCATGTGCTGCAGAAGATCACAGATGTGGTGGATGTTGGGGTGGGCCAACACATAACCCCTGTTCTGGGCCTAGGTAGTTGCAGGGTTGGTTAGTTCATCAGCTCTCGCTTGTCCTCACCACCAGGATGACCTCTCCTGCATTGTCTTGGTGAGTTCACATTTTGTACAGGTGAGCAAGGGGAAGGGGCCAGTTCTCCTTCTTTCATGTCTTCAGGGTCAGATCTCCCACACCACCTTCAGGGCTGTCTCTGCTGTGTTGCCCACGTGTGGAGTAGGGACCACTCTCCTGAGTGCTGCAGCAGATGGGGGGCAAGGCTAGCGCTCAGACCCTTATGACCTCAGGGCCAGGCTTGATAGGTGGGGGAAGTGGGGTGCGGGGTAGGGGAATCTCTCCCCTGCCCATCCTGCCACATGACAGATGAGCAATAGGGACAGTTCTCCCATGCTCACAACTTGGGGCTAGTTTGCCCACATCTCTGCCAACAGGACTGTCTCTCTTGTGCTGTCCAGGTGAGGTGCAGGGCCTGCTTTCCTGAGTGTAGCAGCTGGTGGCAAGCAGGGGCAGCTCTCCTAATCTTCTGACCTCAGGACTAGCTCTCCTATCTGTCTCAGGCATTGCTGGGTGGAGGGGAAGTGGTTTCATTTTCTTAGTCCTACTTTGTTTCATCTATGACCTAACATTATCATTTTTTCCCTGTCATCTCTAGGGTATGTTTATCTTCCCTTCAAATATCCTCTGTAGTTCTGGCTTGTTGGTCATAAATCCCTAGAACTTACTTTTATCGTGGATAGTTTTCCCTTCTCCTGATTATGGCAGTTTTGCTGGGTATAGCAGTCTGGGCTGGCAACTATTCGTTTTTGTTTTTTTTCTTTTTTTCAGAAGTTGGAGAGTATTGGTCCAAATGCTTTTACATGCACAAGACCCATAAAAAATCAAGTCAACCAAACTTCTAGCATGAATGAAGGAGAGCCTCATGAGGTCCCACTTCCAGCTAAGGAACCACTGGCAATTTAGGTTTGCTGGTAGAAAAAAGTCAGTTTGATGTTTGATTCAGGAGGTAGCCTCCTGTTTCACTGCTTAGATTCCAGTGGATGTCCCTTGCACTTACCAAAAGCACTGAGTGGATCAGGTGGGATGAGAGAAGAAAGAGTACATGGCTTTGGAGAAAAAAGTGGTGGTGGTGGGGAATTAGAGAGGAGAGATAGGGCTGTGTTGGAGCAACACACATTGTTTTCCTGTTTGAAATTCTCAAACAGTAAGTTAAGGAAAAAGCATGTTTGTTAATGTACATGTAACAGTAAATTAAACCTTTGTGATAGACATGAAAAACTGGAAATAAAGATTGAAATGGGGCAGGAATAAAACAGAATGATCGCCATCACTCTATAATCATTTTTAATGCTTCAAATATTTACCAAGTAGTTAAAAAATACTAGCTAGTAAAAATTTTACCTCTTCAAAAACATCTCCCCAGTTACTGGCACACTGTCAGAAATTCTCTCCATGAATCAGCCTTTGGGGTGATGCCCGTCTCTGATTCAAGGGCAATGTTAGAAAAAAATCCTGTGAAATCCCAGGTTGGGCATCTGTAGATGGACTTCACACAGGCATGCCCTGTTTCTGCTTGCTTGTGTCAGAACTTACCAGGTCTTTAAGAAGTACCTCCCTACAGAGCCTTCTCTGTGTTCTCATCTGTGAGGTTTGTCCTTCCTACTTACCTTAAAGCTTCAGGTCTGGTATGATCTTTCACTGGCCCCCACAGAATATTTCTTTATATTCTTTCTCATTACAGATACTCAATAAATGGGTTTTAATGGATTACTAGACTTACGTTTTTGCAAAATAGAGGAGGAGAATTATGCTTCTATCAATGACACACAACTTGCCTTGTAGAAGACAGTATTCTAAAGTCTTCTACTGTGTGTGTTAATGATGATGGTGAAAATGATGCTTGTGTGTGTGTGTGTGTGTGTGTACAGATGTACATGTCACAGTACATGTGTGGAAGACAGGCGACAACTTTCAGGAGTCTGTTCTTTCCTTCCAGCCTTTGACTTCCTGCAGCTGAACTCAGTTCATCAGACTTAGAAACAAATCCCTTTAACCCCTGATCAATCTCACCAGCCTTGAATTGCCTATTTTAACACTGTGGGCAGGATATAAGAAACACTGAAGCATGCATTAGTATGCTGGAGCTGATAATGGAAGATTTCCTGTATCCAGGACTAAAATTATCAGATGCAGTAATAAGTCCAGGTACATTATTGAGCATCCATAAATTTCTAAGATCATGTCTTCTAGAAACCGCTAGTATTTTAGACCTAGGAGTGAACAAAAGGAATATTCTTATTATTATTCTCCTTCCTCACACGGATAGACTTCATGTGGAATCTAGAGAATGATAGACCAATTGTGTGATGCTGACATGTGGACCAGCCAGGGTGCAGCACGGGGCAGAGGAAGCAGGGATTGGATTTGGGGAAGAAAGTGAAAGTACTTAAGGAGAAACCTCATCATTAATCTTATGAAAGAGGTACTGTATGTGGCCTCTTTTTGAAGTTTAGAAAATGCAGACAGAGTCTTTAACTCACTCATTACAAGCAGTAATTCATGGTAATTCATGAAGCTGAGAGTTAAACTTGGCCATCTAAGCTTGGAAGTGCAAAACATATTTTCTGTACTCTTTTATAATGATAAGTTGTATAGTATACAAATAATTTTAAGCATTCTTTTTCTTAGATGTCTATTTATTTAATTGTTTGTTTGTTTGTTTGCTTGCTTGCTTAGTATGTGTATGCTATATGTGAGGGCATCTGTGGAGGCCAGAAAAGAGAACTGGATCCCCTAGGTAGCTGGTGATACTTACAGGGGTGAGTTGTTTGGCATGGGTGTTGAGAACCAAAGTCAGATACCGTAGAAAAATAGCAAATTCTTGGAACTGCTGAGCCATCTCTGTAGCCCTGAAACATTCATTTCATGGCATACATCCCTAGTACAGAGTTACAGGGTTTTCAAAAGATATTTTCGTGTACGTATGTCATACACTTTCACTTGCCCTCCCAACTGTTCCCATTGATTCGCTTGGGCAATTTCAATTCAACTTTCGTTCTATTATACATACAGAAATTCATATATTTATATAAGACCTATGATCCATAAATGAGAGAAAACACATAATATATAAAACATTTCTGAAAGGACATAGTTTTTTAGAGAGTCAACCAGTCACTCCACTTAGGGAACCTTACCTGAAGACCACAGGTTTGTTCACTCCATGCACGTTTACTGAGTGACTGTTTAGTTGACACAGGGACAAGTGGAGTCAATACTATAACTGATTTCCTAGAACCAGAGCTTGGAATTGAGCACAAGACAGTTCCCAGTAATATCAACACCTAATTAAGTTCTTGCAACAAGTAATACAAAGTAAGTAAGTAGAGTATAAAATGGAGAACCCCAGACTATAGCCTGTGAATCAAGCAGCGTATACTGCTTGGTTTTGAATGACCTGTCAGCTAAGACTGCTCTTTTACACTTGTTAAAATGTTAAAAGTAGGAGTGACTCCTACTTTGAGTCATGTGTGAATTCTAGGAAGTCCGGAGTCTGTAATGTGTCAATTGTGTAAATCTTTCTGAATGTTTTTGAAAATGGTAATGTGTTCAGTGGTTACAACAGCATAGCTTGAAGTACTGTCTGACCCCTTGCAGGACAACATGTTGATCCTTGGCAGAGAAAGTGATCCCTGGGGCTGTGAACTATTTCAAATTGGGTAATCAAGAAAAAATGTGTAAATGGACATGAAAATCATAGCATGGGACTTTATTCAGCATTAAGTTGGTTTGTCCTACAAACTTACAAGAATTTCTTACCATCACTTTGCCTTTTTCCACTGCTCTCTGAAAGGAAAATAAAATGGCCCCTTTCAGCCACCATCCAACTATATGCCAAGTTTCCAAAATATACAGATTTTGGCCCAACAGGAATGTTTCCAATAGTTATATATGAAAACAAGGAGAGAGAAGTCACTGCCACAGCACCACAGGAGAGCATATTCAGCCAAAGATTACATATATTATTTTGACTTTACACCATTGCATAGATTCATCAGAACCCTTCATAGAAACTTTTGAACCAAAGGAAACTACACCCTTCTGCCAAAAGCCCACTGACTCATTAATAAACTATAATAAAGATTGGAGGCTTTACTTCTGGAAAGGCTGTTGTAAATTCTCTCGAGGAGGAACATTCTACATAGCACATTTCTCCACCCAAAAAGTTCCGCAAATTCCACCCATGGTTTAGATGGAGTCTGGATTAGTAGGTCATCTGTAGAGTGTGAGTGTACAAGAGCCTTCTTCTTTACAATCCATCATATAACTTACTCTGACTAAAGCCATTTCTTTCTGTTAAGGCAGACAAATGAGATAGAGGTGGGTTACTTATGAGAGTCTACCATTTTATATAGGGGTCTCTGTTCAGGTTTTTTGTTTTGTTTAATTTTAACTTGGTGTGGTTTTGATAAAAAAAGATGTGTGTGCGTGTGTGTGTGTGTGTGTGTGTGTGTGTGTGTGTGTGTCTGTGTCTGTGTGTGTGTGCTCATGCCACATATGCATGCATATATGCACACAAGTTTCTAATTCAGTTTTGTGTTGTTATTATGAAAAGTAATGCATCCCATGGCAATTATGGAAATTATAAGCACAATATACTTTGTTCTTATTTGCCTTCCTTGTGTCCCTTTCCCCATCACTATTCTTTTCTTGCCATAATTATGCTCTTTTCTGCCTCATGTCATATTACCCTTTATATTTCATTACCTTTTCCTGCTTTCTCTCTCACTCCCTTTAGATTTCTTCTTTCTGTTTTTACATTTTCTTTCTATTTGCAATATATATGTGCACACACATGTGTGTATGTAAAAATTACACCTATAAAAGAAAATATGCCAATATGTATCTGAGTGTGGTTTATTTCACGTAACAGTCCCATTTTTCTACCAATATCATAAGTTTACTCTTATGACTATATAAAATCCACATTTCCTTTACCCATCCATCATCTGATGGGCCTCTAGGCTTGTTTTATAACTTGGCCATTCTGAATTGTGAATTAATAAGATGGATATACAAGTGCCTCTCAGTAATGCTTCTCTCTCTCTCTCTCTCTCTCTCTCTCTCTCTCTCTCTTTCTCTCTCATAAGTTTCACTTATTTTATATAAAGTGATAATGTATAGAAGCTTAACAACATTTTATAAATATGAGAAAAATTAGATTCCATTAGGTAATTATTATAACTAACAAGAAACTGTTACCCTGATCTTTTTAGAGATGAAAAAATTGAAGCTTGGGAAGAGTAAACACTTCACTGAGAGTTATCAACCCAAATAAATGAATGGCTGAAACACAAATCCGTATCTTCCAGTATAATGGAAGATTTGTATACCGTTCTGATCTAGTAAAATCTCTAATGCATGTTACAAACAGAAATACTTACAGATACACAGCACAGGTATTTAAGAATGTGGTATTGTGCAGTGTTTCTAATAAATTGAAAATACTTTAAGATATTTTCTTTGTGAGACTACAAATGCTACTATTATAACTTGTGATATTTTCACAGAATAAACACAATACAGAAGTTAACGTAAGTGAAAAGAGGTTCATGTACTTGCCAGATGTGTTTCAAAAGAATGTTCAGTCAAATACAAACATAGACAAACTGAAGAATGATATGGACCATCAGAGATGATGTAAACATGGTTTAAAATATGCAAAATGAGTTCAGATACATGAGAGTGGTTTAAAATTGTGTTAGGAATGAGAAACATAAAATTGAGGATGATGATTGACTGTTGTATGGAGAAGAAGGCATGATGGAGGAACTGCTCTGAAGATTCAAACACATCTGCTCTGTTTTAGACTTCAAAACACTAAACTGTCACAGCAGAGCATTACAATTATGATACTGGCTGTACATATATTATCCTATTATTTCAGGAAATTCTGACATCTATGAACACTTTTACCATTGAAGCATTTTATAAAGCGAACTTTAGAACAGCTTTAGATTAAAACACGCTGTCTCAATCAAGGCCACTCCAAACCAACATTTTTTTTTCAACTTTTACAAAAATGTTGGTTTACCAGCTGAGTTTTCTCTCAAATTATTAGTCATGTAGTGATTTTTTTCACTGCAACTCCTAAAGCCATTTTCTTAGGCCCAAAAGAATTACTTCTCCAGCAAACACTGAATTTGTATTTTAAATATTAATTGTATTTAGATGCACTATAAAATGAGTGGTTTTAAAAACATGATCTGGATGACTACATTTCATAACATTTTTTGGAAAGTTTTACTTCGTCTTCAAATGAATCAGCAAACCAAACCCTCCATGTAGAACATTTTTAAACGTATTCACTCTATCCTTTGAAATCTTTTCCTGGATGGAAAGGCCCAGGGATCCTTGAAAGAATAGATGGTTTCTAGTCCATGGCAGAGAACTTCATAAGTGAGGCTAGGATACTTTGTGCCAGCTGGTAAAATGTACTCAAAGACTAGCACAGTCAACTTAAAGGCACACAAGAGACAATTTGAAGGAGTTCTCACTTACCTGAGATGAGACATTTGGGAGTCAAACCAATAATGATTTTAATGTATTGAAACATCAATTTTATCACCAAGTTGCAAATGGCACCAAAAACAAACAAATAAACATATGTAGAATGAAAATCTTTCACCAGTGACCATTGGTCAAGAAAGCTGTTTAAACACAAATACTTTACTTGAAAACTGATAAATAATTGTAAAGGTTCACATGAGCAAACCAATCAAAACAGGAAAGGGTTGCTTTCCTGGCTCATTTATTTTTTTGCCTATTCTGGCTGTGATTTCTAAGTCATTGATGTAGGCAAATCTTGTGGATGTCATTTCCATACAGTCAGTGAGGACTCAGTTAATACTGGAGAGGAGAGCTTAGGATGGTCCTAATACTCTTTTTCTAGAGCTACCCTCTGGACCTTTAGCAACTGTGCAAGTGTGAAAACCAACTTACACTGTCTACTACTTCTAGTCATAAAATCCTTCCTAATATACATGTTAGGAGATCCTGAAGTTTTTCTTGACCATCTTTCAGGTATATGTGTGTAGGCTTTAGGTAACTCTTAGGCAATTTTTAAAACTATTGACCATGTGGCAGTTTTTATTCCTTTGCCATCTGGGTCCATTAAACAGAATATACCACATTATCTCCCCCTCTACCCCATTATGCACTGAGAATTAAGAATGAAATTCCTTCCATGTGGAACATAACCAGAACAACAGAATGTGGGCTTATTGCTAATACTTGTTAACATATCCCATACAACCATTAGACTAAAGAATAAATTCACAAAAAGGAAGTGCTGTGCATAACTTTCTAAGGACAAGAATCTGGTGCCACTCAGTGATCATTGTACAGTTTTTAAAATCACTAGTATAAGAGATGGAGGAGCTCACCATCAAGATGTGTTACACATATTGCAAGATGATAGAAACCTGATGTTTAGAGTGGGATTTTGTTTTCCTTCATGCCAGGCAATTAGTGCCAGAGACTTAAGGATGTGTAAGAGATGCTGAGAATGTAGCTCTTCTCTGTATTTCCTGAAAATAATTTGGCAAGCTCTTAAATGAGTACTCCATTCCTTCTTGAAAAAATAATGTATTTTATTATTAGAAGTTTCTATATGCATTGATAGAAAACAAGAACAATGTGTGATAGGGATAATTGTAGGGTTATTGTATATTCCAATCCTGGAAATCTTCAACTTGAGGTCAGTTTTGGAAGGTGGCTCATTCTTTATAATGCTTTTCAAAACAATAAAAGGAATAAATGATGATTTTTGGTCCTGTATCTTGTGTTCCACCCAAGAAAGCTCAAGCTCTTTTAGATCTTTGAAAAAAGTAAGAGTTGTGAATAAATATCTCCCATAAAGTCCAGCTATTAAATTTATTATTCTCATTACAGTATAAATAAAGTTTACTGGAAAGTGACCACTTAAAATGAATTCTGAATCATAGTAGATTATGTTCACATTATCTTTTATATAAGCTTTTTGAAGCTTTGCAGTATTTAAATTATTATTTAATTCTATATAAGCACTAAGTGGTTTTCTAAAATAACCACTCTGTCTCTTGTGGTTAGAAATGAGGAAGGATGAACCCAGGGAATGCACAGCATCTGAGAAAGAAGAGAATGGAGTTTGTTTGTTTGTTTGTTTGTTTTTGGGGGTTTTTTGGGACTGAAGAATTAAAGGCTGTGGCATCATGGAACCACTATAAAAACAAATGTTCCACATATGTATCAGTTCTTAAAATTCAATGTGTAGGATGAGCCAGGTATTGTATAAAATGTGGGATGTAATAATGAGGGCAGACTTAGCTTTAGATCTCTTGAAGTTTGTCATCTGGTAGGGTAGGTAGAGTAAGTCAATGAGTTGTATGGAAACCTTATGAATTACTATTCTTGGACATGATGTGAGTTATCTTTACATCTCTGATGAAGGAAAAAACTACGGCTTTTATCTGAATCTAGGATGGAGAGAAGAGCAGTATTTTCTTGTGCAATAAGATTTCACAAAAAAAGAGCAGAGATGGAAATGGAATGGAAGGAACACAGAGTTTTCTTTAGCAAGAAGGAAAATTACTGATGGATGATGAGACTGGTTATGTGGATTTCAAGAAGAGAATGTAGCATGTGTCTCCGGGACACAGGGGAAATCTGTAGGAAAAAATATAAAGTAGGATGGCAGGACAGGCAGTACCTGCGCAGCCATGCTTGCCAGGCCATGATAGATTCTTCAGTAGTTGCATATTTATTTGCCTGCTTGTTTTCTAAAGAAGGAGAGAAAGAAGGCATAGAATTCGATGGGTGGAGAGGATCTGGGAGGAGATGAGGAAGGAGAAACCATGATCAGAACATATTGGATGAAAAAATATTTCAATAAAAACAAATAACAATAGACAATAGAGATTGTCACATATGACCATGAGTGTAATAATGTTATTATTCATTAATAAAATAATGAATGTAATAATGTAACCAACTGTTTTCTGATTGTCCTTAAGGCCTGTTTCTCAGGAATAAACTCATGTTAGTACTATAAATCTGACCTCAATTTGTACCTCTCTCTCTTATCCATACATGTATATTTATATGATTTTTATGAAATTTAATTCTTAAACAATTTCATGCATGCATATAATTCTTTCTGTTTGCTCTCACTGCATCATTGTCTCTTCTCTTCAAGCTCTATGAACTTCTCTTCTTCCTTAGAAGTTTCTTTCTTACATTTTAGTGATAATTTTTGTGAATCACTTAATTTAATATCAGATTGTTTACTGGATCATGGGTTTCTACTAAACTAGAGACAATGACTCTTCTTTATCTAGAGTCTACCAGTAGCTAATTGTTCAATAAGGGGGATATTTTAAACTGAATAACTTGATAATACATGCAAGTTTAGACTATCACTTTGGATATTACAGATTGAAAGAAAAGGAGATATACTTTCATGATTTGTTAATGCCTTGTTGAGAAAACTTCTGCAAGTATCTGCAGGCAACTGAGTCTTAGAGTATGCCTTAGCAAAATCACAGAATGGGGCTAAATCATTCTGAAGACATCCCAACATTTTAAACCTGTGGCCTGATTTGCCCTGACATTCTTACTTTATTCCAGTGTCTTGGCAAATTTGATTTCCTTTAAGTGATAGCAATAACTCCTCACAAGCTCTTAAGCTAATTTGCTTTTTGGGAACCATGTCTTAAAAGTATGAATACCAAACATAGTTATAAATTGGAAAGGAGGGAACAAATTATCATTCATGTATACCATGTGATTGTCTCTGTAGAAATTCAAAGCATTTCTTTAAGATGCAAGAAATGAAAAGCGGACTCAGAATCTCAGAGAGAAAGCTATGTACAAATAAATCTTGAAATCATTAAGATTTTTTCTCCATACCAGCAATAATCAGACAGCAAACAGAGGAAAATGGTTTATAATAGCAAAAATACATCTGTAGTGAGTTGAATGGCTCCCCCCAAACCAATTATGTCTACTTAGAACCTGAGTGAATGTGATGGTTTTTTTTTTTTTTTAAGGAAAAAGAAATTGTTTAAAATAGATTCTGAGATGATTGCTTGGCTAGATCCCAAATTCAAAGATTATCTTTGAGATAGAAGAGGAGATACACATGAGAGGGAGGCTGTGTGTTTTTTCTCCTGTTTTCTTTCACAGGTTTCTTATTTCATGGAGTAAAGAATAACTATGGGAGCTGAGGTCTCTTGCCAGGAAACAAGAGCCATCCTTTAGGGGCTCCTCCAAGCATACTGAGTCATCAGGGGCCATACTTTCTGTCTAAAGCTTCTTGAGACCTCAAGCCAGAATGCCAAGCTGAGATTCTTCTGTGTTCCTGACCTGTATGTAGGTGGTGTAAAGCAAACATTGCCACAGTCACTTAGTTTGGCTGCATTTTCAAAGTATTAATACACGGTACCACACACATCATCCTCCTGTCTGCCTCTTCTCTTTCCTATCCTTTCCTCTCTTTCTTCTTCCTTTCAACCTTTCCTCCCCACCCAGCTTTCTCTCATTGTCCTTACATTAGTCATTTTTAAGTTTTCTACTTTTATTCTCTCTTTTCTAATGCCCCTTCCTCCATGCTACAAAGTTACAGAGTGCTTGCTTCACATTGGATACCAGAGAGCTTGGGAAACTCACTGAACACAGTCCAGTTGTCAAAGAATGACTTAGCTCTTACTAGTATGGACGGAACAACATCATACAGTGGTGTTTTGGAAATTGTATGGTAATGAAGGAAGCAAATGTCTTTTTTTTTTTTTTTGAGGAGATAGGGAAGCTTTATCAGGAACTGATGGAGAAATGAATGGAATGAGGGCTTCAGAGTGGGTTGCAACCATGTGCAAAATAACTCGAGGTTGAGGGAGAGTGGGTCCAGCTCAGGAGATAAACATTAATTTGTTTTTGCCATCAAATGAATCATTGACACAGAGGTAAGAAATTAATATACCACTTAAACCAGCTCTGAACAGTGAAGATGATGATGACGACGGTGTAAAAAGGAACTTAGCATTAAGGTACTTGTGGAAATTTCTCTGAGCCTTTGTTTCTTCATCCATCAAACAGCCTGACTCTGGCATGGTAAAGTAGAGAGATAATTTAGGAATTTGCCTTCTAGGACATCTGTCACATGCTAGATGCACAGAGGTGCCCTTGCTCCAGACCACAATCAATTCTGAACCTTTAGATCTAAGATTTTTCTCTCTGCACCCCCAGTCATACTGTGTCTGAAATATCCATGTGCTCTGAGAGGTAAGATGATAAGTCATCGAGACTATTATTTTTCCTGTTGAAATGACTGTTTGCTCCTTAATGGTGACTGGTTGGATAATTAGGCAGAAAACCTTTTAAATTTGACTCTGGGGAGAAGATGGCCAGAGGATGGAAGGGAAATAAATGGCCATTCTGAGAAGTCCTGAAACCACAGGTTATTCAGGGCTTCTGTGGAGAAGAAGTGGCCCTGGATCCCAGAGTGTTTGTGAGTTCAGGATGCTCACATTGAAAGCATTTCCTCTGGATAGTGATGCCCCTGAGGGACATGAGTTCCAGGTCAGCAAATCCCTTTATTGGAATTCACTGAAGCTGATTTGAATTCCATTATGACTGTCTAGCCCTTTGAATTTCTCAGAGGGTCAAATGCTAGCATCTATTAGGTTTTCTATATGAGACACCTTGTTGTGAAGAGGAGCACAGGCATGTGTCTCAACTTCATCTCAGATGAGATTTCAACTCATCTTTTCAAGCATTTGCAATTGAGTTTTCCAGATCTGTCTTCCCCATCTCCTCCCTGCTTAAGATTTTAAACCTTCAGCTAGTAGTCACTCAGTTTTATTGGAAAAGAATCTGAAGATGTCATGCATTTCCTCATTTCTTATGATAAAGTTTTGCTTAGATTATGTTAACTGATCTCTGTGGTGAGGTGGGCCTGTGGAAATTCTCACCTGAGAATTACTTATAAAATTTTTGAGACATCTTTGAATGACATTTATCATCCTGCTGGTTGCCAGGCTTGATTCAGCTGGCTAGGTGGCTGGCAAAGAATTGTGAACGGGAATTGGGGTCATAGCCCCTCAATGTTGTGGCAAAGAATTCAAATCAAGGGCTCATAGCCATTTAGGGAGAGAGGCAATATTAAAGGTAGCTGTGTACAATCCCTTCATTACAGATGTAAGAAAATGGACACAGAGGAAATTGGCCAACTTTATTCAAAGACGTATTTATAAGGTAGCAAGGAGGACACAATTCTATTTTGCGATGTCTACTTTATTCCATAATTTATTTGGTAGAAATAATTTATTTTTCAAGAGTCAGTGATCTGTCTCAGTGGGTGCAGGTATTGCCACAAAGCCTGATGACCTGAGCTTAATCCAAAGAGACCCACAAGTTAAGAGGACTAACTACTGCAAGTTGTCCTTTGATCTGCATGTGCGTGCTATGTACACACACACACACACACACACACACACACACACACACACAAATTTTTAAAAAAAGAAATAAAATTTCAGTTAGACAAATATGAGTTTTGAATCCAAGTTTCACTCTCTTCTGCTAACCTTGTCAATGTGACCTTGTCAACAAGCTGTTGCATAGATTATAGATAATTTATGTAAAACACCTCACACATTATAGACCTTCAATAAAAATTAGTCCAACCATTGACCAAAGGAGTGTCAATGGCAGAACTCTTTGAGCTATGCAATACAAAGCTCATAAGAGAAGAATGCTAATCTATTTTTTAATTGATTAGTAGTTATGTCTGGCAGCTTGGTAAATGCTTACAGGAGATGTGTGTGTGTGTGTGTGTGTGTGTGTGTGTGTGTGTGTGTGTGTATGCATGTGTTGATATTACTTTCCAAGTTGAAAAGAGATTTTTGCTTGACTATCTTTTTTTTTTTTCTCTTCAGATTAAATTTTATGTATTTGGATGTTTTACCCTGTGCATGCATTACCTGTAGAGGTCAGAAGAGCACATCAGATCGCCTGGAACTGGAGTTATAGTTTGTTATATGAGAATTGAACATGAGTCCTCTGGAAGAGCAGCCAGGGCCTCTTAGTCACCACGCCATCTCTTCAGCCATGATGGTCTTTTTTTTTTTTTTATTTAAAAAATTGATTGACGGTCTAGTAAAATGGCTGAGTTGGTAAAGATAATTGCTTTTAAACCTGGTAACCTTAGCTTGATTCCAGAACTCACATGGAAGGAATGAACTAGCTCCTCCAAGTTATCTACACACACACACACACACACACACACACACACACACACACACACACACTAAACAAGTTAATAAATGTGTGTAAAAAATTTAAATCATATTAATCTGTTCTAAATTCAGAAATTTCAGTAAGTTTCAAGATTCTGAAACTTCAGTAAGCACTAATGCCTTCTGCTTCTTGAAGGAGGAAATCAGACTACAGCCACAAGATTTGGGCTACTTAGGCTCTCAGAATACTGTATAATTCCCTCTATAACCAACCTACGATTCTATCACCATAGAGAATGAGGGGACACTAAGTTCCTGTTGCTCTGTAACCTTCTCTATGAATAAGACTCAACCTTTGTATAAGACCTTCTTGTTCAGGAAGCCATTTATAGCTTACAGGCTTGGGTTTTGATTCTCAACATTATCTCTTATGATAGAGAAGGGAAAAATAATGCTTTCCTCTTCACAAGCAAGAAAATCCACCACAAGGCATCAGCATCCTCAGAACAGTCTACTGACCCTCCAACCACTCATCAGTGTTGAATATTGCATTGTCACTAGTAAGCCTACATGTTTAGTAAGGTGTCCATGATCTAAATCCTGCCTCTCTCTTGCCCATGTCCTCAATATCTCTATCTCTCCTTCTACAGGACAACTAAAATGACCTTCACAAATCAATATAGCTGGGATAGTGGGGGAATTTAAAAGAATTAATATATATTTTAAAATGCATATGAGCACAGTTGGCAGGCAGTTATATTACACTAAGAACTCTTTTATTATTTTGTTTATAGTCTCTCTCAGAGCATTTTTTTGATTAGTCCTTTCCTGTCTAGCTCTTATGAACCTTTATACAAACTCTTATACAACCTTATGTGCCTCCATTTCCCCATAAACTGTCCTCACTTTATAGTCTGTGCTTGAATATTTTTTATAATGTTCATCATTCGAATATTCATGATTGCTGCGCACTCTCTTTCAGTCACCCTCTCTGCATCCTGCTAATGTGTCTATGCTGCTCATATGTCTCCTTCAACATCTTACCCTTGTGACTAATTCTATGGGTCCCATGAAATGTGGAACAGAATCTCTGCTTTACATTAGAAATCTTTCCTTCAATAATTCAGTTGCAAAAGTGAGCAAGAGGAGAAAGTCTATCATGTCCTCTCTCAATGCCCTTCACCCTCATCTAGCACAAGGCTTTGACCTATTGGGTATTCGTTTGATCATTTTGGTTTTGATGCCCTAAATTCCCTTTCTACCAGTGAACCCTCGAGAGTCAGGAGGCCCTCCCTGGACATTTTTGTTCTCAGGCGGGTAGCAGTTATTGGCTTGACATCATAGTGTGTTCAGGTAAGAGGAAGCGAATGACCCCATTTTCCTCTCCACTGAAAGGCAGAAAGTTCACAAGGTCTTTGCTGCCTTCACTGTGAGGAAGGATATACTGGAGGCTCCTGCTCACAGAGCCACACATCTTACTCTTCTCACTGCCTAGGATACTTCACCTCTCTAGAACAAGATTGATTAGCCATGAAGCCAGCTTTACCTGAGCTCCCTGATTTGGGTTCAGTTATGGTATTTGGGGACTAACTGGAGACAATGCAACTGATTTAGAACATATGTGGATTTCTCAGGAAATCCTCTGTAGAAGCCATCAATAATAATAATTAAGAAGCTCTCTGCTTTCATGCTGACATAAATATGATTATGTGAATGAGTTTAGCATTAAACACGAATGTGCTTCCTGTTGGGGATCCCAAAACAATCTGTAAGCTATTCATCTCATTATTTCTTGTAAAAGATGTCAGGAATAATAAAATGCTTCAAACAGATTTGTAAAACATTTGGACTTCAGGACATACAAAGAGTAAATGCATATTTACATATTTTCTGTGCTTAAAATCAATCAAAAGGAACCAGAAATGGCCAAAGGATCAAAAACATTGAAGGAAACATTAACCTGTAGTCCAAACACTGAGCACCTTCAGATCAACTCTGAGGAATGTTTCCAAATAGACTGTCATTTGAAGCAAACAGGGGAGAAAAAAAAGTGCCTGTGCTAAACCATTAGAAAAAAGCAAAATAGATGACAGAACCAGCAGTACTTAGTTTGTCTCTAGAGAGTAGTAGGAAAAGAAATAAAAGTTGTAATACCATTGATAAGGAGAAATAATATTAAAGATTGGAGAGTAAGGAATGTCATTATTTGAAAGTGAAATACCTACCCTTAGAAAAGAGAAATGCAATTATTTTTACAACATAAGAACAGATAGCTCAGTAAAGAAACTGATGAATTAAAAGTAATTTAGATGTTCTTTAAGCTCTCAGTGATTAAAAACCTTTTTTACATTAAGATATAAATTTAATAATCTATGATTTCAATATGAACACAGAAGCATATCAATTGATTTCTTTCCTATGTAATGGGTTGGGAAAATGAGAATAGATATCAAAACGCAGCTCAAAGAGAACGGAAATAAACTAAGCCTAGTGCATAGTTGGGTGTGCTCCAGAATGATAATGAAACTGTTCTCATCCACATACAGTGAGACAGCTGTTCAATTGCATGCAACAGAGTCAATAAGAAGCTTACTTCTGTGTGGGAAAATAATATATGGTGAGGAAAGCATTTCAAACTGGTGGATAAAATAACCTCTTGCTAAAGAACGTTTAGACAACTAATGAGCCATCTGGTTTAAGGGATTATGCTGTTCAGGTAGTTAGTTTTGTCATTGCCACAACAAATATTTAAAAGAAATGATTCAAAGAAGAGGTGGCTTTGCCTCCTCTTATTTGAGGTTTCATCTAATGGCCACTTGCTTTATTGTTTCTGGGCCTGTGCTGAAGTCATTATAGCCTAAAGGTCAGTGGAGCCAAGAGACTCACCTCATGCCAGCCGAAAAACAGAAAGAGGACAGAGCAAGACATAATTTCCTAAGGACATAACCCTTGCTACATTTCTTCTCCATCTATGTCTTGAGTAAAGTTCCCTAAATAGTTCCACTGGCTGAAGACCAAGCCTTCAACATGGGAGCTCATGGCGGACATCTCTTTTTTACCCATAACGTCCCACCTCTTTGATCACATATACACTCAAATCATTTTGAAGAATTATTGTTTCAAATTAAAAAATGTAAACCTTAGAATGTCATCAAAAAAGAGGGCAGATCTTCTATAAGAAAAGATGATTGAAACACTTTCAGAGAAAGAACTATTTTGTGCATTTCTGAGAATTGATCTTAAGGCCTTGCACATGCTCTTCAATTACACTTCCATATAGTAAATTTAAAAAAGTTTCTTTGAAGCTGAGTTATGATAGATGTCAGGAGATCAGCAAACTAGAGACAACTACTAGTAGTTCATAAGAATAAAAAGGTTCATTTTTATGTATGGATATTAATGTGCTTTAAGATCTTTATATATTAAATCTCTCAGACACACTGGGGTGTCCCCAAAGTGAAGAACAAGACTGTAAATGGCACAAATGGGCAGGTTGTATCTCAAAACAAATGCAAATGACTGGTGTAATCATGAGCATAAAGAGATACTTGCTCTCCCCTAAGCATTGCTGGCTGCCACTTTTCACAGTCAATTCCACAAAAGTAAATATGGTGCCACACTAGGTCAGGGGTTCTCAACCTTCCTAATGCTATGGCCCTTTAATACAGTTCCTCATGTTCTAGTGACCCCCAAGAATAAAATTCTTTCATTGCCACTTCATAACTGCAATTTTGCTACTGTTATGATTCATAATGTAAATATCTGATATGCGATGCTCATGAGAGGGTTGTTTGATTCCCTAAAGGGGTCATGCCCCAGATGTTGAGAACCACTGCACTAATTAGAGTTCTTGTGTGTGCTGTCTGTGAATGTGAACTGACACAGTCATTTCAGAAGAGAGTTTTGCATTGTTTTTAAAACTGAGTATGTTCTTAGTGAGAAATCGCTTCTACAAATTAAATCTGTATCAGTCCAAAGCCATAGACAAAAATTTGTATATTTCCACTGTTTATAAATGAGTTATAGGGATACTATCTTAATTTAATAAGCTAAATAAAACCATATGTAACAAGAGCTTATGACAACAAAAGGTAGTTGTTGAACTTTCAAGAACTCTCAACCAAGTAGCAATTTATGAACATGGTCTTCTTCAATAACATGTTTTCAGATTTATTGATTTAATTATTTTTTTATGTGTACTGTAGACCACATGTGCCTAGTGCCCTTAGGTGTTAGGAGAAGGCATACATTTCTCTGAAACTAGACTTACAAGTGGTTATGAGTTGCCATTTGAGTATTGAAACTGAATCCCATGAGTCTTCTGCATGAGCAATAAGTGCTCTTAGCCATTGAGCCAATTTGCCAACTCTTCAATAACCATGAATACTGGATCTATAAGATCTCCAAAGAGGATGAAAATGTAGTTTTCTGTAGACCGAGGAGGCTTGTGTAAATTTCACATATGTAACTTTGGGTACAAAGGAGGTGAGGGGAGAGAATGGGAGGAGAGGAAGGAGGAGAAACTGTGATTGATATGTAAAATAAAATTTAAAAATTAATGATTAAAAAAGCTTATGTTTTTATAGAACAATACATGTTGTAAAGTGAGTTAGCAAAGACATATTCTTTCATCATCATGAGTATTTTCATGTTGTTTGGAAATTAGGGTACAATTGCCCCACTTTACATGTAAGAGGATCAGGGTCTAGAAAGGTGCAGCCAGCTACTTATTGGAGCACAGCTAGTTAGCATCTTGTTGTGGACTGGAATTATATCTCTTGATTCTAGTGAACTTATTGTAGTCATGATTTGGAACTAGAGAAGAGTTCAAAGACTATAGTTTAGTAATGGTTATACTATATATGTTTTACAAATTTACTGTGTCTCTGGTATTAATCTGTGTATATGCATATTCTCAATGTTGTTACAGAAATATCCACTATAAATAAGTTGTAGAAGTTCTGGGATATAGTTTTGAGTACAGTATGTGTTTAAATAGTTTAATGCCTAGGTAAGCCTCTTTATGAATCTGCAAATATGATCAGGTTTTTTTCACCACTGCTGGACACCACAGAAAATTTCAAGACAAGTCACATTGTGGTTAGTTGTCCATGGCATTCAAAATTCTAGCATGGACGGAGATCTCATGAGACCTCACTTCCCCTAGCTGAAGAACTATTGACAGTTGATGGGTGCTAATGCAGAGAAAAATATTTTAAGTGGAACAATTATATCTGTGTTTAAAATTCTCTATCAATAACTCATAGCTCATAAAAATCAATTTGAAAAGAATTATATATACATAAATATAGATCCTAGAACTGTAATTTTCAGACAAAAAGTTAAAACAAAAGATACATGCAGAATCTATAAATTTGACTTAATAAAAATAAATTATGAATTTTATACATCCATTGAAACAGTATGACAAATGATAAGATAACTCGGCAATAACAAGCATCATGCGATACAGAGCTCTGAAAACTTTCACACATTACTTATCTAAGTCCAAATTAGTAAAACCACTACTGAAAACAGTCTGGCAAACTTATGTAAGATAAAGCTTTATAAACACTTACTATGCAATGATCAGCAACCCATTGTTATGTATATGACCTTGTGAAATGAAAACTTGTATCCATGTTTATGACGACTTTATTCCTGACCATCAAATTTGAATACAACCTACAATGGCCAACTGCTAATAAATAAATAAATAGTGAAACACTACCCACTGCAATGTATGTCTATGATATATACACATCAATACACACACACACACACACACACACACATATGTATTTATATCAGATATGATTCTCAAAATGCAGTATTCATATGAGTTCCATATTTTATAATTCCACTTACATGGAAAAAGCAGAATTGTAGGAACAAGAACTAGATTAATGGTTGCCACAGGGTTGAGGGTGCCAGCCAGAAGGCATGAGAAAAGGTTTGAGGGCAATGGAGCACTTCTCTATCTTAATGACAGTGATGTTCATGTGTCTGTGTATATTGATCTGAATTTTGTGGAACTAGGCTGCTTGCTGAAACATGCATTTTATCCTAGAGTTCACAAAGCTGAGACAAGAAGAGTAATTCAAGACATGGGCTCCAAAGTGACATCCCACCTCCCCAAACCCAAAATACATAAATAACAAATTAAATAACAAATAAAATTATATAACTGTAAAAACCAAAAGTTTTCAGCATATTACTTAGGTCTTCACTGTAAAAGACCGACAAGGGGTGACATGTGTGTCTACTTAGGACCTCTTACAAAAGAAAAGAACATTTTTGTTCAGTTGTTGTTTTCTGTAATGATCTTTATCTGTTGCAAAGAAGTTTCTCCAATAAGGGAGAAAGGACTGCATTTTTCTGTAGGTATAAGGACAAGTATTTAGAGTGTAGTTAGGAGTTAAACTGGTTTAGTAAAGTGGTGGTTGTAGTTATTCCTCTAAGATCTGTGACTTCATCAGCCCTGGGGAGTTTGCTAATTTCCCTCTTGTTTAGCAGGCCTTACACCCATTTAGAGAGCTATAACACAAATTGCTAAATGGTCTTATTAATAAAAAAAACAAAAAACAAAAAAAAAACTGGAGCCAGATATTGAAGGGAAAACTGAAAGATCAGTTGAATAGAACAAGCCAGCCAGCCAGCAACAAGTTCTTACTGCTAGGAAATCCTCAACCCAAGAGAGAGGAGTTACTTCCTGTAGACTCATGTCTATATACCTTTCTGTGCCCTGCCATCTTACTTCCTCTCTCCACCCAGCTACATCACTTCCTCTTTTTGTCTAGCTCTATCACTTCCTGTCTGTCTGTACAGACCTCCAGACCTCTATGGTTAACCACTGCTGGGATCAAAGGCATATGCCACCACTCCTGGCTCACTTCCCAGTGTGGCCTTGAACTCTAGAGATCAGGATGAATCTCTGCCTCCCAAGTGCTAGGATTAAAGGCAGGTGCTACCACTGCCTGACCTCTATATTTAATATAGTGGCTGGCTTTTTCTTCTGATCCACAGGCAAGCTTCATTTGTTAGAGCACAAATAGAATATCACAACAAAGAGCTGTTGGTTACTATAATGTATGCATTCAACAATTGTGCCCTTAGTTATATTGAGCCTTACTAGTTGTGGTGGTTGATAGGTATCATAGATAGGTAGAATTGTTAATTTCTTCCTTCCACAAACAATTGAAATACAGAGTTGTGGAGCTGGGTCCCAACTGGTATATCAGCAACACAACAGTTATACCTATCTCAGTGATCCTTACAGAAGAGGGGACAGAAAGTCAGTAAGAGTTAGGAAGTTTCCTGTGAGATTGTATCTCCTAGATTTGTCAGAAGCTACACCGATGTCTCATCAACATGGTTGCCTAAATGTGACCTGAATAAAGATGACACAAACAGACATGCTTATATGTGTATATGTAATCAGAAATTTCGCCAGTCCTGCTTTGCCCAGCAGTCTGGATGAATCTCTCCTACCAGCGGTCCTACAGCTACTTAGAAAATAATTACTCAGAATCTTATATTAATTACCAATTTCATGGCCTATGGCAGGCTTCTTGCTAGCTAGCTCTTATAACTTAATCCATTTCTATTCATCTACAAGTTGCCACATGGCCATGGCATTACTAGTTTGCTGGCATCTTGCTGCTCCTTCAGAGGTGGCTTTTGTCTCCCCCTCCTCTCCTTTCTTCTCTCTGTATATTTGCTTGGATTTTCCCACCCACCTCTAGGCTGCCTTGCCATAGGCCAATGCAGCTTTATTTATCAACCAATCATAACAACACATATTCATCACAGCAAATGTTTATGCAGGAAATAATGGGGGCTCAAGCCTAGACAAAAAACAACAGACAACTAAGGAATACTGAGAGCAGGAGAAATAGTTTTCCCTGGGGAAGAGCATGCTAATTGGTTATCTAATATGACATGTCCAGCCCTGAAAACATACACATGCACATAACATTCCACAGACAGAGCAGGTTGTGTTGATGTATTTAATAACACACACACACACACACACACACACACACACACACACACACACATACCACCACCACCACCACACCACCACCACCACCACCACCACCACCACCACCACCACTACCACCACCACCAACAATTAAAGAAAAGATCATGAAGTTTAAAGAGTAAGGGGCACTATAGGGAGGAATTGGTGGGAAAGGGAAGTGAAAGTAATTACAATATCAAAAAATTCTTTAATAAAAAATTTTTAAAAGGCAAAAATGGAAAAGGAAATGGAAGACTCCTCCTAAAGCTATGTTTTCCTCCTTTCCTTCCTTCCTTCCTTCTTTTTTTCTTCCCACAAATATACACACAAAACTAGAATCTTTTGAGAACATAAGTTAACATGCTATTACATGAACCAATAGTCCTTGTGAACACTCTGTTAGAAAGCTAACAGAAAATATATCAATTACAATTAGAGTAAATCAGGATGCACTCTTAAATGTTTGGATGGACACATATTATGCTTCTAAATTTATTTTGAGACTCCTGTGCCTCATGTGTATCGAAGCGAAAATGAAAAGACAAAATAGAAGAGTTCAGATAAAACCCAGGATGATGCTTATTCTAAGTATTCCTTTAAAAAGTGAGATGCCAATTGGACTCCTGGAGCTCCACCTGGGGCCCACCTGTGGATTTTCTCATCCACTTCCATCAGTTATTAGATGGGAGTTCCAGCAGGACAGTTAGGGTGTTTGGCCATCTGATCACCAGACTAGGTCAGATCATTCTCTCTACCATTGCCAGCAGTCTACAGTGAAGGCATCCTTGTGGATCTCTGGGGACCTCTCTAGCACTTTGCTTCTTCCTTTTCTCATGTGGTCTTCATTTATCATGGTCTGTTATTCCTTGTTCTCCTTTTCTGTTCTTGACCCAGCTGGGATCCCTGCTCCCCTAAGCTCTCTTTGCCTCAAACCTTGCCCTTCAGTACCCCCACTCACGTCCAGGTTGTTCTCATCCATTTCTCTGTCATTGGGCGATCCCTGTGTCTTTCCTAGGGTCCTGTTTTCTAGGTAGCCTCCCTAGAGTTGTGAGTAGCAGTCTAGTCATCTTTGTTTTACATCTAGTATCGAGAAAGAGGAGGGATTGTGTGAGCGAGAATTGTTGAGACCAGGATTGGAAAAAGCACAGGGACAGGTGGCCGGGCTGGTGGAAACACATGAACTATGAACCAGGAGCTGAGGGGCCCTCTAGATAGGTAGCACAGTTGAATAGCTTGAACTGTTTGGGAGGCACCCAGGCAGTGGGATCCGGACCTGTCCTTGGTGCATGAGCTGGCTGTTTGGAACCTGGGGCTTATGCGGGGACACTTTGCTCAGCCTGGGGGAGGGGACTGGACCTGCCTGGACTGATTCTACCAGGATGAGCTGGATCCCTGGGGGGAGTCTTTGCCTTGGAGGAGATGGGAGTGGAGGATGGGCCAGGGGGCGGGGGGGGGGGGGTGGGGACGGGGGCGGGAGTGGGGAGGAGAGGGGAACCCGTGGCTGATGTGCAAAATTAAATTAAATTACACATATATATATATATGTATATATATACATATATATATATATATATATGTACATATATATGATGCTCTTTATGTTGATTTCTCCCTTAAAATTGGGGATACAGCCTGAGTCACCAGTAAGTTTGGTTTTGAGTCTCTCTTTCTCAATTTGACATTACTGTCCAGTCCATGCTGTCATTAGATATCCCTGCACCTTGGGAAACTTTTTTCCCTAAGATATCCCTGGAGACATTTTCTGAGGACAACATATGTGTCTTCTCATAGTCCTTTATTTAAATTTAAATTTAAATTTTTGCAAGCATTGAAAGAATTAGGTTTCAGTATGGCATTTTCCAAATGGAACTTGTTCTGGTTGTTTTTCTCCCTGTTGTTTTCTAGCCCATCTCTTTCCCTAACTGCCCTCAGCATCAATGGCCTCCTGTGCATTTCCATGTCCCATGTGACCTTTGGCCCATAACTTGCTTTGGCTTTTGCACCTGACTGTCATCCACATCAATTGAGCAGTGAGTGCTGAGATCACAGGTGTAAAATACAGAAGTAAGATACATCCTTAGAATTATTCCGGCATCTGCCAATCCAAATGTGGGTGCTTCTGAGTGCATGACTTGTCCTCATGTTTGCCCAATTATTTGGATTCTATTTTTCTGTTAGACAAATCACATACACTTTTCAAGGCACCCAGACCCTTACCAAAATAGAAAAGTTGTTGGGTTTGAACACAGCATATATTCTAATTTATCTATCCATGGCAATACAGAACACTGTAAGACCCGTAAGTGGGATATTTCATTAGCTATATACCACTTAATATCTTAGCTCACCCCCCCCCCCCTTTTTTACTATAAGTATTGTGGTACACAAAGGATGGGACTGATAAATTAATCATTTAATGCTCTGAGTGTAGTGATTTAGTGACTGGCCACTTTATTGTTCTTTTCCAATTATGGATAGAATGATTTTAGTGTTTGTGGCTGTAATAAATTATTAATGTTCAACCCAGAAACTGGACTTTGCCACTTACTAGCTGAGTGAGTGTGGACAATCTAATGATTGTTCTGTTATCTCCTTTACAAAATATTGATACCTAAAATAGCCCAGAAAGCTGTACTATGGTGTTCACTTTTATTTATCAATTTATTTTTATTGTCCTGGCAATATCATCTTGTGAGGGGACTGGCATGGTTTGGAGTTGTAGTAGATATCATTAGATATTTGTATATGGGCAAGTTGTCTGGCCCACTCAAGAATGTGAATTATTTACTCAAGGTTTCTTTTCTGTAGAGGACCTGTATTGGATCATGCTCTGTGATTCTTGTACAGGAAGCTAGGGTGGTGTCCCAGCCCTCATTTCCCAAGTAAGAGATGTGTTGGCACTGTGCCCAGACATTGCATGTCAGCAGAAGAGCATGTTGAAGCATCTATCTCTTTAATTATGAAATGGGGCCTGTGTAATTCTTCTCTACAGAGATCCTGGGACTACCATGGAAGCCTCTGGAGGCTCTTTAATCTCTTAAAGATACTAAACTGAATCCTTGCATAGATGTTCAACTGAAACCCGAGGTTAGGATAAAGTACATTTAAAGTTTTAAAGCTTTCTGTGTGGGACTGGACAAAGCTCTTAAACGTTTTATGGACCCCTAGGCAGCTACTTAAAGCAGCTGTGGCTCCCAGAGAGCCAGGCACCACAGTGAGTTGTGAAAACACAGCTTGATAGAATCATTTCACACATAGTTTACAATGGCCTTGTGTCTTTTCCTGTGATGTTCTGTTTATATTTTACTTGACTATCCATGAAACTTTACCTGGAACCCCCAGTTACAGAATGAGATACCCAAGGTCAGACAGTGAGTCCAATTTGACCTTGCTCATGATCATATGTAAGATTCTAGAGCTTAACAAAGAAAAATCTAGTCAATTCAAGTAGATTGATTTTTTTTGCTCTCATTTATTAATTAAATGCATTTGTTCATTATACCATTTTCTGATATTAATAGTTAACTGAGGCTCAGAAAAGCTAACTAAGTTCTCAGAAAACACTTTCTGAGAAAGTTGCATTGCTGTCTGATTTCAAAGCTAAGGCTTAAGCTACACAGAAAGTCGCCACCTTTTAGGGTGTCTCAGGAATGTATTTTTCTTTTAATTTGAATTATTTTGTGGTAGTTTATTATAGTTTCTAAAAATAGCTTGGAACCCATTGCTTGAACTCATGGGTAACTGTAAGAGAAAATACAGGCATGACATGGCAGCCAGCCTACTTGGCATACTGCCTTCTAAATAACAAGCATGACACTCAGTGCTCCTGAATTCAGAACACTGCATGCTGAAGTAATAAGAGTAGCCAGTGGCTGGCCCATGTATGGGTCTGCACTCTCCATGTTTTCCTTTATGTGCTTCTTCTGCACAGAGACCTTGGTGGTACAAGTGTTAACTGTCCAATCCAAGGTCATATACTAACCAATCACAGTTGATAGGCTTCCATTATATAAGTGGTTGCTCACAAGCAATAAAGCTGACACTGTTCCCTGAGTGGTTCTCCATCCTTTACTGACCAATGGCAATTGATGTCTTCTCGGAGGATTCCCAGGTAATGACTACACGTAGTAATCTTCATTAAGGTGGTTGAGTCTTAAAGATGATTCTAAGAAGTGGCCATCAGAATTTTGCAGCTTCTCTTTTGCTAAATTTCTTCCTGTAATTCCCCAGATCAGTAGCATTTTCTTATTCGTAAACATCTCTAGAGGGTATAATACCCAAATAATGCAAAGGTACCTTTTTTTTGTCAGCCTTTTGTAAAATCACAGAAGTTTAAAGATCTAGATTATGACACTTTGTAAGCTACTAAAATGCTAACACATCAAAAGTGAGATAAATAGATGTAGATGATTTATAGAGTCAGGGGAACTAATATATACCCAAAAAGAGATAGGTGGGGAAGAAGAAGGGAGATGCTTTTCATCAGTAAGGGCAGTCTTTTGAGTACCTATGAGAGAGAGAGAGAGAGAGAGAGAGAGAGAGAGAGAGAGAGAGAGAGAGAGACTGATTTGCAGTGTACTCTGCTACAACTGAAAAAAATTATTTCCATCTGACTTTCACTGCCTGCATCTCAGCTTTGGCTTTAGAAAGATGGAAGCCTCAGGTTTATTCATTATTTGTTTACAGGGAAGTGAGTGTGGTGGTATTGTGTTCCCCGAAATAAACTTATCTGGAGTCAGAGAACAGGACAACCACAATATTAAACATGAGGATAGGCAGTGGTAGCACACGCCTTTAATCCCAGCACTCGGGAGGCAGAGCCAGGCAAATCTCTGTGAGTTCAAGACCACATTGGAAACAGCCAGGCATGGTGACACACGCCTTTAATCCCAGAAATCCAGCCTTTAATCCCAGGGAGTGACGGCAGAAAATAGAAAGATATATAAGGCATGAAAACCAGGCACCAGAGCTAGTTAAGCATTTGGCTGGTTAAGCTTTTAGGCTTTGGAGCAGCACAGTTTAGCTGAGATTCATTTGCATGAGGACTCAGAAGCTTGCAGTCTGAGGAAACAAGACCAGCTGAGGAACTGGCGAGGTGAGGAAGCAGCGGCTTGTTCTGTGTCTCTGATCTTCCAGCATTCACCCCAATAACTGGCCTCAGGTTTGTTCTTATTAATAAGCCCTGTTAAGATTCCTGTTACAGGTGAGATAAACAATAATGAGGGTATTCAGGTCTCTGTGTTTAAAGGCTTTTTTATCATAATTTTCTTGATATGATAATGTCTTCAGGGTGTATACATGTATATAAACAAATAAAAAGGCATGAACATATACAATTTTAATTTTTCCTCTATGCAATAATAATGCTGAAAAGACTTTTCTGGCCAATTAATGTTGTTATCAGTTTGTATAGGGTTAACTAGTTACAGACCAGATTTTAAAAAATGTGAACCTAAGCACCCCCTCCCTCAAGCCAATGTCATTTCCATCACACCATGCTGTCTATTAGATATTCTGTAGATCTCTGCTAGAAGAGTGAATGGGCTTGGAGCTAAGAAATGCAGAGACAGAATCAAGAGGAAACAGGAAAGAAGTGAGGTCATCTAAGATTTGGAACATTATTGGCCTTGAAACCCACTGAAACAGGGAACTACTATGAACACATTAGGAAAGTGATATGGTATTGAAGGTAGATAATATGTAGAGTTCTTTTCTGTACAGAAGTATAATTTTCAATAGTATATTTTATATATTTCCCAAAATTAATTTTTTCAGAAATGAGGACATGCTTTGATTGATTTATATTACTAAGCTTGAAATTTAATACTCCCTAATCAAAAAAAGGAAGTTTAAACAACCAGATTATAAACCTTTCAGTGCTCCCAAGATGTAAACAGGAAAAATTCAAGAAGTAGATGGGAGTTAGTAAGAGAATCTAATTCATTTTCTCTGTGTTGGGCATGCACACATTTCCTGAATGAATCATTTGGCTCCTCAAAGAAAAGAGATTGGGAAGGATGTCTGGACTCAGGATGGGCCAGTTCTGCGATCATCTCTTTTCATCTTGTAAGAAAAAATTGCCTTAGCACCTCATTGAGAATGCGATGTTGCTATTCCGGGAGAAACTGACAGGCCATTGAGGGAAGGACATTGAAGAGCTGGCCCAGCTTCTGCACAGCTCAAGCATTCACAAAGGAAGTGGCTGAGTAAGTTACTCAGCATCTGTATCCACAGGCTTGAAGTGGCTTGGAGACTGCGGGGGTATCTTTGCAGCACTGTATTTTATACTGGAATTATTTCATCTTTTCATCTTTTCATCTTTTCACTGACATGAGAAAACAGTATCAACGACCTTAAAGGGACCTTAGTGTTCAACTGTTTTGTATAACTTACTTTTTTATAAACTTGAGACAGGATCTAGAAGAAGGACAGCCATGTTGTCAGTTATTCAGTGGTCAGTGATAGACCTAGAACCAGTATGAAGATCTCCTCACTTGTGCTTCAATAAATTATAATTTTACTCTACACACAGGATCAAGAGTAACAATACTTTATACTTCTTTTTTTATTTTATTTTATTTGATTCTTTTGAGACAGGATTTTTCTGTGTAACAGCTCTGGCTGTCCTAGAACTTGCCTTGTAGACCAGGTTGGCCTTTAACTCACAGAAATCTGCCTGCCTCTGTCTCCTGAGTGCTGTGATTGCAGGTATGTGCCACCATTGCCCAGCTACTTTCTTTATTTTATATTAAAATTTACCATAGGTTATAGAGTACAGTGAACATTTTTGTATAGATTAAATGATAGAAATATCAACATTAAAATGTTTGCAAATTGATAGGACATGTCAGAGATTATCTTGTCCAAATCTCTAAATTTTCATGATTGTTTAAATATCCAAGAAGCATATGTGATGTGTGCAAGGTTACATCATCAAAGGCAGGGCTCTGCCTTGGAGCTAGGGGGCAGGATATTTGTCTTAAACTAAGTATTGAGTGATGGGAAATGGTTCCTTTCATGGCAAATTGAATACTTACATATGCTGTGTTTATTTTACCATAGTTGTTAGGAGAGAAAATCAATCACAAGATTTCTATGAACTTCTTAAGTGTTAACAGCTCTTTTATGTCTCTGGATATGTCCAGAAAAAGGTTTCCTTTAAGTCAACATGATTCTTCAGCATGTGGAGCCAAAGGCATCTTCTAGTGTGCTAAAGGCATAGATAGCAAACACATTGTAGGCAAAATGACTTTGGAGGTGAGTGAGCAGTAAACATGAGTTACCCCGGTTACATATGTAGCTATTCAAAAGGAAGAAAGTGTCATCTATATAATTGATTCTGCACCAACTAACATTTAAACTGTATTTGTATATAGAGTCAAATTATGTGCATGTAGGTGTGCCTATGCACCATTTGAATATAGGTGCTTACAATGGCCACAGAGCTTCAGATCTGGAACTGGAGTTACAGGCTGTGGTGAGCTACCTGATGTGGGTGCTAGGAATCAAACCCAAGTCTTCTGCAACAAGACTATTCCCCCTTAACTGCTAGACCATCTCTCTAGATCCTCAAAGAAACACTGTTAATAATTTTATTTGAGGGGAACCTGAGCAAACATACAAAATAAAATTCCCAGTGGTATAGGTGGGAATAGTACTTATCCACCTGGCTGGGAAAACGTCTATGTGATTTGATTTCTGGGTAGATAAGCAGAAATGTGGTCCAATGACATTGATGGCATTGAAGGTTTACCATAGGACTTAGATGCTGTATGAGATAAAGAGTAATCAAGAGAGAAATGATCTAGATCCAAAGCAGGCTTGATGGAAATCCTGAAGAGATGAATCTCAAGGAGGAAAAAGTTATAGCCAGAGATGAATATTTAAATATTTTATCAGTGGAGGAAGTTTAGAAGTGCAGGGGCTCCTGTCGTCTTCAATAGAAACTGTTCCTTTGATTGAATTGATATAAAGCCCGAGGGAGGCAGGAAAGAGAAGACGAGTTAAGATGGTGTGATAGATTATCAACATAGACACTGAAGGTGTTTAGCATGATGTTAGATGTGAGAATTGAGATAAGACTTTCCTGATCATGACAAAAGGTTGTGCTGAATTATACAGAACTTGCCTGAGAACAGTAGAAGCTAGCTAGAGGTAAGGCAAACAGGACTAGCCAGAAACTGCAGCAGATTTCTGTTCCCTTATTCCACCAGAGAAGAAGGATGTAAACCAAATATATTGTGAACCAACGTAAAGCTGCCCTTGTTAGAGAATGGATAGCTTATAAGAAAGCCTGGAGCATGATATCAAATACCAATATAAACCTTCTCTCATGAGGAGATTACTGTCTTTCAGAAATCACCAACTCTCAGGAATCTTTGATGTAAGATGATCTAGGATCATGGATACTCTAAGTGATTGCAGCAAACTGGGGTAGTGATAGCAACTGATCAACTTGACTCTGCCTGTTTTGTTAGTGAAGGTTCTCCAGGAAACTGAACCAATGGAACTTTTACAATGGGAAATGAGCTTTTGCAGTTATGGAGGTTGAAATGCCCCATTTCTACTATGAACAAGTTGGAGGCCCGTAATAAAAGGGGCACTCTTCTAGAGGATCTTAGGTGGCCTTCTCTTAAGAAAAGCATCAGAAGATTCATTTGCTTAGGTTCAATAATCTGACATATGATACAATTCAGAAGCATACCAACAGATATTTTAGATTCTAAAGATTAGAATGTGGAGAAAATGAGGGAGGGTTACATGTGTGAGGAGATCCTTGAAAATCAGGATCAAGATGTTTGAACTTCTAGTAAATGGAGGATGAATGGACTAGAATATACAATCGGGCTTCTAATAGAAAACTGTCTTCCATTTTAGCTCAGAATATTGAACATAATGTTTGATAAGGTGTATTATAAAATGCCATAGAAATAGCAGCTTCAAGATGCTACAGGAGGTGACCATAAATGATCAAGGTCCTGTAGGAGAGTCAGGAGGTATTCATTTGAAATGTTACTCTCTTCATTACCCTTAACATCTGACCCATAGTGGCCTGGCATGGTGATTCTTCAGCTGATATATTACACATCTTCTAAATAGTATCAATTATACGGACTGATGCATAGTGTCCATTTTTATTCCAGATTTTTAGCTTCAAAAGAGCAAGAAAGGATATCTTATTCATCATGCTTCAAGTACAGTAGATGCAGAAATCTGCTTGTGTCTGAATAAATAAGACTATAAACAACATAAGCATAACTTTCATTGGGTTCTGTGTACAAGGAAGAAAGGCTACTATTTACATTCATTATCTTATTTATTATTCAACATAATACTGAATAGATGTTAGTTCTGAGAATAATGTATGAATGTACTTTATGAGAAGTAATTTTACTAGAAATAAAGAAGCAGGTCAATGGGGCTGGAGAGACGGCTCAGTGGTTAAAACACTGGCTCCTGTTCCAGATCACTTGAGTTCAGTTCTCAGCACATACTTGGCAGCTCATAACAGTCTGTGACTCCAATTCCAGGGGATTCAGCACACAGACATACCCATAAAGGCAGAACACCAATGCATATAAAATAAAATACTTTTTAAAAGATGCAGGTAAATTGTGACAGTTTATACATTTTTATTTGAAGGCTGTGTACATTTCTATTTCTTACTTCATCTTGAGCCTTAGGTTATCTTTACAAATCTAGACTGAGAGAAATATACTTTCTAAATGTACTAAAGGTAGTATATATAATTTTATATTGTTTTCTAAGTATTTGAATATAACTTGAGTTAGTGTGTACACTGTGTGCATAAGTATGTATGTGCTTGTGTGCACATGTGTGTCTATGATGAGGTATTTTTTGGCTGCATGTGGACTGCGTGTGTGTGTGTGTGTATGTGTGTGTGTGTGTGTGTGTGTGTGTGTGTGTGTGTGTGTGTGTGTATGATCAGGTGGCAACCTCAAATGTTGGCACTGCTCTTCCACCTTGTTTTAGGCAGCATTTTTTGGCTATTTTCCTGAAGCATATATGCCAGACCAGCTGGATTATAAGCTTCCAGGACTCTCTTGTCTCTGCCTCCTATCCCTTTATAGCAATTCCAGAATTGCGTGTGCTTAAGCTGCATGCCCAGCTATTATGTGAGTTCTTGGAATTTGAACTCAGGTACTCACACATATATAGTAAATGTTATTTAGCTTCTGAATCATCTTCCCACATTACATTTTTATAAGGTAAAAAAATCACATCTATTTGGTTAATAAAGACTAAAGGGTGATAACCATATTTTAGTCTTCTGATTTAAATGGGTATGCTGAAGTAACCTTGAGGAGTTTGGAGGAGTCTCTCTTGCTGAGGTCCTATTCATAATATTTGGAAGAGCCAAGGGTATAGAAGAGGCTAGGCTTGTCTTGTCTATACAAGGGCACAGTTTGCCCAGCTGTGATGGGTGCATTGTCTGGGTGAACACACAGATCCTCTTATTTATCATATATATATATATATATATATATATATATATATATATATATATATATATATATCCTTGCACTACTTACTAAAACAGTAAGCTTGTTAACACTCATTTTTCTGCACCAGCCATGCAAAGGATATAATTATTTTTTTAAAAAACAACACTGTGCATTATTTATTATGGACAGGGTTGTTCAAATCTGCTAATCAGGTATTGCCTTAATGGTGTCAGACAGAGGCAGAGTGTTGAAAAGGAAGCACATAAAGCTCATTTTAAGGTCCATTTATTATCTGGAGTTTTGGAGTCGTTCCTTGTTTGCAAATTTGCTTTCCCCTCTAAAAGTCTCCATCCTTGAGACGTGCTTGAAATGAAAGCCGGTTCTTGCTAGACTTGCAAAATCACAGCCCAGGCTTCAGGGCCCCAGGGAGAGGCCATCTCATCCATCAGAGCCACTGGCTTTTGAAAGCGAGAGGCCTGTGAATAGTCAAGATGATGAATCCCAGGGGCAGGCAACATCCAGGTTGCATATCCTAGATGATGCCAGCTCTGCCTGTGGCAACTGTGGGCATCAGTGATGCAGGGATCCATGAGAGACCAGTTTTGCCTGTCTTTAAAACCATGTACAGTTTGTCTCTGCTTCCTCAGGCACATCACAACAGTCACATGCCAGTGGAAGGGAACTAGAAAAGATGGAGCCAGCTAAGAAATTGAGCATTTTAATCAGCAAATTTCCACCTTAAATAATAGGGAAATTCAGCATCAGAAAGAGATTTGTGCTTATTTTTGATCTCACATCTGCCTGTGACCCAGCTCAACTTACTGTCTCAACTGGACACATTTATTCAATTCATCCCATAGGATAGAGGCAGGGTTTGTGGTTGGGGATAAACCATGAGTATCACAGACATATCAGGGCTGGAGAGTACAAGTAAAACATTATAATGCAGTGTGATGAGTGCTAGGAGATCCCTGAGGTGGGTATCCAAAGATATACCACTAGGTAAATATAACTTGTCTACCTACTAGCTGTGATGGTTGCTATAGATCTATGCCACTGCTGGTCTATATTACTTTCTCAGAAATTCCATAAGAATTGATTTTAAACTGTAGCTAAAAAAACATTTTCCTTATATGTATGATTGAAGTCTCCAGTCAAGATGGTAGCAGGACAATAGTTCCTGTGAGAAAGTTGAGGGGGAATCTTCTTAGTCCAGTCTCAATTCTATGGTCTGTAGTAGGTCTGTGAGTGTCTTTACATGACCTCCTCTGATTCTGTCTCTGTGTGTATTCTTTCCTTTTTTCATAAGGATAGCACTCTATATATCTGAGGTCCATCCTCTCCCATTATGACCTCAAGTTTACATGGTAACATCTGCAAAGACTCTACTTCTATACAAGGTCACATTTTGAGTTTTCCTGGGTTAAGACTTGACCATATTCTCCAGAGGGTATATTTAATCCTTTCTATACTCTCAGATTTCTTTATCATTTGTGTGCTGTGGTTTGTCTTTTACATTTGTCTTTTCCCAGGGATGTCTAACCTTACAAACATTCTGCATGGTTTGGTACTCAACTCTCTTTAAATATTTGGAACTTGGTTCTCCATTATTAGTGTAGAGGCTCTGTGTTTTGAGTAAAAGATGGTGTGTGTGTGTATGTGTGTGTGTGTGTGTGTGTGTGTGTGTGTGTGTGTGTGTGTGTGTGTGTTTTATGGATGTTTATGCCTCAGAATATGCTAATTCCCTGGGCTGTTCTACCTCTGATCCTGGGTAAAGACATCAGCTAGGCTAATGGACACTGACAAGTACCACTGGACTTATTTCAGAATATAAAGTGAGAATTCCTCTGATGTTAAGAGCCTTTTGGAAGGTCTCTGGCTCCAGCCCCAAGACGGTCCTAATATCCCTCAAGTCCAATAATATATGCCTTCTGAATTCATGTCACAAAATCAGAATCATTACTTAGTGGTTGTTCTTCCCCATTTGGTGAAGATGGCAGTCCACTTACTTTAAGAACAAAAAAACTCCACATGTTACCATGGTAACACAAAGGAGAAAACATATTTGCCTGGTATACCAGAAAGCTGCCAGTGGGAACATTGTTTTGTAGAATGAATTTCAATGCTAGGGCTGTCTAATCTTTTCCCCAATATTTTAGTAAATACTCAAGAACTAGCAATTCTCTTTTCAGATCTTTCCTCAGAATATGTCCCATTTATCCATCAAATAAGAACTAAGGTAATTTACATTTTCTGAAAGAAATGCACTACTATCTAGCTTAGGCTGGCATTAACTGTAAGAGGTCACACCAAAGAGCATGTAGAGTTTTCTCCCTGCCTCCATTCATATTTCTGTCCTCTCTTTGTGACTTTGCTCCTCCATCTCCTTCTCATTCTCAGTGATTTGCCTCTGTTAAAGAAGACATACTCCTTATGTCTGAAGCCATGGCATCCAAGTTACCTTCAGAGTATGTGTGTGTGTGTGTGTGTGTGTGTGTGTGTGTGTGCACATGCACATGTGTGTACATGTGTGCTAATCAACATGCATGCAAGTGTATTCATATTTGTTTAGAGTCCAGATGTCTACTTTGGCTTTATTCCTACAACTCTATCTACTTTGTTTTTTGATACATGATCTCCTACTGGCCTACGGCTTACCAAGTAGACTAGCTTGACTGGCCAGGGAATATGAGATTGGCTTGTTTCTGCTTCCCCAGCACTGCTATTACAGTATGTACTGTCATGCATGGCTTTTTCCACATGGATTCTGTGGGTGTAAAGTGAGATCTTCGGCCTTCAGGCTTACATGGCAAACACAAAACTAACTGAGCCATACCCCCAGCCCTAGGAAATTGGATATATATCCACTCTGCTCTGTTGAATAGGTCTTTCTGTAACAGGAACACACCACCAGTTATTGAAAAAATATGCATTATTTTTTATCTCATTATTCCACAATGAGAATTTTTTTATGATTTTAAGAGCTCGATTTGGAGGCTTTGACTTTTTTCTTTGCCACCCATTACCATTTTACCTTTTGGCAAAGTTATTACTTCTGTTGAAATAGAAATGGGCCTTTTAAAGACCTCTCTGTGATTTACTAATATTTTGTTAATTCAAAGGATAAGCATTTAGAAAACATGCTAGTATCCATCCCTCTTTCAGCAGCTCAGAGTTAAGAAAGACAAAGAAGGAAAGAAAAATTACTTGACTTAAGTGATTTTCCTGAAGTTGAGCTCAGAAACCTGGCATCTCTGGAGTATCACCCTCAGAAACAAGCACTCCTGACTGCTGTGTTGCTGTTCAGGCCACATGTTGTATCAGGCTATGTATTGGTGACATCTATGGTCATTCTCATTGTCATAGCAAGGGGCCCTCCTACAAAAGGGCAGAGGAAAATATTGTCTGACCCAGATGGACTGGCAAGACAGTTGTTCTAAATTCACATTGCATTTGGAATCACTGAGGGGAGGGATTTCTACAGGATATCAGTCAGAGCTACAGACAGATTCTGACTTGATCAGTCTGGAGTAAGACTAAGAGTGGACTTTACTTAAAAAATAAAAAACTCTGCAAGTGATTCTCAGTCAGGAAACACCTGTGTGTGGTACAGTGAGACTCAAATTTTCATGTATGCAGGACTCTGACTCTTCTATAAAATAGAAATAAAATTACTTCCATGTCTGGGTTAATATATGGTGTAAAGATCTGAAAGATAGTCAGTGAAGGGTCTATACTGAGAGGCTAAAGAAAGGCTACACCTAGTCCCTATCATTCATCTCCTGCACCTTCCCAATCATCCAGCTGTTGTTTGGAAAGTTGTTGCTATGGAAGGACAGTATTTTAGGAAAAAGGATAAAGGGTACCAGAACCTATCTTAGTGGTCATTGCTCCACGAACCTGAGAAGCTAAACAAGAAATCTCACAAATCTGACATCACTGGTCCAAGTATAAATCTATGCATGATCAAATGTAAAATCTACTCTGAGCACTTTGATTATTTGATTTGTTCCTCACATCTGGAATGTCTTCTTTATTCTTCATGAGGAATCAGAATCATCAAATCCCTATTATGACCACCTTCAAAGTAGTGAGAGGATCAAAGGCAAATATTCAAGGGGTGAGAGTGTCTGAGTGGAGTCAACCAGGAGTATTCACCAAGCTTATCTGGAAATGACATTTAAGGCCTGAGTTTTGATTCAGGCAACCCCTTGTAAGCTTTGAGGGAGTCACAAAGTTTAGAGAACACTGGATTACTTATTTAAGCATTGACTTGTTTAATGTGGGATGAGACAGAAGGATAAAATTGGGATAAAAGTAGATAACTGGGTGTCCTTATTTGGCAGTATTTCCTGATGGTTTGCAAGTGTAAGGCACATCATATTTGATGGAAAATTTGTGTGGTCAATGAGATATGACTTCTTCTAGTGAAATTCTGACCCTTTATTGACTTTTTTGTTCTATGATGGAAATAGATAATAATCAATAGTTGATAGAAATAATGAGATGTGCCTGGAAGCAACATTTGGAATGTAAGAGAGATAAGCTACAGGGGAACCTATTCTCTTTGTTGAGAGACACTTTAACTGTTGCATAAACTCTGAAAAGGTGGGATTAAATGAGGATAAAAAATGTGATATTTACTTTGTGGTTGTTGACATGTTATACATCCTCTTTTGTAAAAGTAAAGCAATCATGCCATTTCAAGGTTTCTTGTGATTTTCCCTGAGAACATGAGACACGATTAGCATTGCCCTTAGCACATAGTAACACTCACAAGTGGTAGACATGTAGTAGTCTGGGTCTCAGTCTCATTTACTGAACACCATGCAAGTTTTTATCTTCACTGCTACTTGAATTGTCATTGTGCCTCCCTTCTAGCCACACATGGGTCAACATGTACCTAGCTTAGGACTGTGTCATTTGTGAGTAGACTTTCAGCGCTCTCTCTCTTTCTTTCTCTGGTGAGCATGTGGTGATATGGTGATATGTTGAGTCTTGGAGAAGCATTGTGTGTTTATGTTTGTGTCACTGGCGATCAAACCTAGGGTTTTGTGCATGGTAGACAGTTTCTCTACCACTGAAATACATCCACGGCCTTAAAAATGCCATTGTTTATCATAGGAACACACTATTCATGTACCCTGTTTTAACCCCATTCCTATGTAGCAACTAGCTTGAATAGTGAGTGATCTTGTTTAAATTAGACATCTTAAAGATGTGTGTGTGTGTGTGTGTGTGTGTGTGTGTGTGTGTGTGTGTGTGCTGGCGAGTTTTTATGTCTACTTGACATAGGTTGGAGTCATTTTGGAAGAGGGAACCTCATTTGAGAAAATACCTCCACCAGATTGGACTGCAGGCAAGCCTGTGGTGCATTTTTTGGTTGATAATTGATGAAAGAGGGACTATCTCTCTATGAGTGGTGCCCCCTCTGGGTTGGTGTCCTGGGATGCTATAAGAAAGCAGCATAATGAAGTCATGGGGAATAAGCCACTAAGCAACATTCCTCTGTGGCCTCTGCATCAGTTTCTGCTTCCAGGTTCCTTGCTTTGCATTCTTGTCGTGACTTCCTTCTTGATGGACTTCTACCCAGAATATAAACAAAATAAATGCTTTCCTCCCTAAGTTGCTTTTGGTCATGGTGTTTTATGGGACTAATAGAAAACAAACTGAGGCAATATATCAAAAAAACCTAGCACATCAGTTCTAAAAGAATATCTGTATGAGGATGCTATAAAAGAGTAATGCCACATGGGGAACTTGCATAAATTTTTACTAAAAGCTAGATATATTTGGAGTCTAATACATTAAAGCAAAATAACAAAGAACTGAAGGAAATGTAATGTGGTGATATTGTGTTTCCCAATATATCATGCATCCTAATAAACTTATCTGGGGTCAGAGAACAGAACAGCCTCTAGATACACATAGAGTCCAGAAAATGGTGGCATACACACCTTTAATCCTAGCATTCTGGAGGCAGAGATCCATACAGATCTCTGTGAGTTCAAAGACACACTGGAAGCAGCCAGACATGGTGACACATGTCTTTAATCCCAGGGAGTGATGGCAGGAAGCAGAAAGGTATATAAGGTGTGAGGACCAGAAACTAGCGCTGGTTAAGCTTTTGGCTTTTAGCAGTAGTTCAGCTGAGATCCAAATTGGATGGGACACAGAGGCTTCCAGTGTGAGGAAACAGGATCATCTGAGAAGTTGGCAAGTTGGTTGTGGCCTGTTCTGCTTCTCTGATCTTTCAGCGTTCACCCCAATACCTTGCACCAGGTTCGTTTTTTATTAATAAGACCTTTTAACAATTCGTGATACAATGTAATGCTGAGCTAGTTTAATGTGGAGAACAAATATCTGAGCAGTAAGTAGACTTATTGTTATTCCCTGTCAAACCTTTGATTAAAGGCACGAAATGTGAGAAAGAGATGTGGAGAAGCAGACAAGTGATGTCTGTGTTATTTAGAACTAGCTGTTTTGTGTCTGATGCTTTCCTTTTCTGCTAAAGGCTTGGATTTTATTGTTATTCACAGCCTAATTTAACATTTTCATCCCCAAATACACACACACACACACACACACACACACACACACACACACACACACACACACATACAAATAATAAAAAATAAAACCACACACACTCATAATAACATATTACGTCAGAATCAGGCTTGTTCCATTCCTTCTTTAGGAATAGATTCAGCACAGCTCAGAGCTTGTATCACCATACAGACTACTTGATAAACAGACCACATACATAAACTCTTGACTTCTTTCCTCTTTTGGGCAGGGGGAGCAGTTTGGGGATCCTCTTATTCTCATCTTCTTGACTAGTTGTAGATGCATTTCAGGATTATAGGAGAGTGCACAATAGATATGAGTTGCAATGGTGTTCAACATGTGAAAGAAAAATCACACCAGCTTATTCGGGGGAAAATAATGCTACAGATGTATAGTGCTAGATTCTTCCTCACCAGCCTTTCCCTCACTAACCTCTCCTTCCCTTCTTTGCACCAATACGCATGTACAGTTTGTAATGGATACATAGATATTCTTGTCAGGTATAAGAATTCCTTCTTGTTGCAAAAACCAGCTACAAACTGTTTTTCTATCAAATTCTTCCTTTTTGGCTCTCCAGAGCACCATCAAACTGGCGTTAGCACTTATGCTCAAATGATAGCCTTTGATGGGCTCCTGATAATGTTTTATTTATGCCTGTCCTTTACTAAATCTATATGAAGAATTTTCTAAGTATCTTTTCCAGGAAAGCAATGTGTGTGTATGTGTGTGTGTGTGTGTGTGTGTGTGTGTGTGTGTGTGTGTGTGTGTATTGTGAACTTTCCACCATCTCTGAAGTTGAATACACATGATTTGACTTTTGATTTAATCACATTTGAAATTATGTATTCCAGAAAGTTATAATGAAAATAGATTTGGTCTCCAGGGAACAGGTGGAATAATACTTTTGACTTGAGGACCAAGTAAGATAGAATCATTGTTTGTTTTTTCATTCATCCAGGTACTAACTGAACATCAATTACATTTCAGGCACAGATCTAAGTGCTATGTACAAATGGGGGTGAACAGAAATGTCCTTGCTTCAAGAAGTTTTCATTTTACAATGGAGACTGACAGTACCCAGTGTTTCCCAGACTTGCTGGCGAATTCCAATCAGTTAATCATTACAGTTGAAACCCAGGTTACAGGCTGGGTATGGGGGCCCAGAATTCAAGAGTTTGAGGTAGGAAAAACCCAAGTTTGAGGTGTATTCTGGGAAAAATAGAAGTTCTGGGACAGATTGAGCTACACAGGGAAGACCTTGTCTCCAAAGGCCAAAGATGTGGGTATAGCTTCACAGCAGATTGCTTGTCTAATGTTCAAAAGGTTTTAGATCCCATGCACAGAATAAAACAAGGAAGCAAGCAGGCAAGAAAACAAATAAACAAACAAAAAAATGATAGATGCTGGAGCCTGTCCCCAGAGAATCTGATTTCCTACGACTAGGGTGAAGCCTAAGCTTTGCATTTCCTGCAGTACCTATGGTTGCTATGTGAACAGCTTCTACTACCAAATGCAAAGATAAATTCAGAATATATTGCTAGCTAGTGGTAGCTATTATAGGGTAATAGATGGAAAAGCAACAGAATGGCACAGTGTGGTAGATACTGTTATTTTAGGTTGAAGTTCCAGGAGAATCCTGCCACTTGGCAGAGAACTGAATGCAGTGAGAGGGCTCCATTGACTATTACAAGAGGGTGCCTGGTTATGCAGAAGTCTTGGCAGGCAGCACCTAGCCTGGCTACAGTCCTCTGCCCTCTGTACTTTCAGGGTGCCACATGCCTCTCTCACTTCATTTAACCTAGTGTCTCAGTGGCTTGGCTTGGTGTTTTAATAATTTGTGGCAGAAATAGAATCATGTTCATATTCTAAGTCCTATAAACCTAGTGCTGGTAATGGCTCATTAAATGAAGCACTTGATGGCAATACATTCAAGATCCCTGAGAGAAGCCATGCAGGTATGTCCTGTTATTGTCCCCATTTGATAGATAAAGGAGAAGTACAGAGAGTCTAAGTGATTTTGCATTGGCTCACACTGATAAGAGCTTGTAGAAATAAGGCCTCAAATTACAGATGATGGATGGATGGGTGGGTGGATAGATAGATGAAATGTTGAGATTCATCTCCACAAGTGTTACCAGGCGGCCTCTGAAATTTCAGAGGTGGTTCATAACATAATTAGAACTTCTAGGTGGATGAATTACAGTAAAAGAATGTACATGGCATGGTAGAAGAGTTGGGTTAAGAGAAGTGAGTGAGCTAGTCCAGTAGGAAAGATTATCAGCTGCACAGCCCAGCAATTTGCCTGTCCAGGTGCCAGGCTCCACCATATTAAAGCTGGCCGTGCTATTAGAAGCTAGAAGGCAAGAGAAAACAGATCCAACAAGCCCTTTCCCCCAAGGAGAGGCTGACAAGTTGTGCTTTAATCTAATTAATACATTCAGGAAATGGGCTGAGAGCAATGTGATTATTTAATTGTTCTGTTCAAAGGGTAAGAAAGTAGGCTATTACTTTGAGGTCTTGACTCCAAGGTTCACTTCAGGTTGTTATCAGGAGGAAGGTTCAGGAACAAGAGTGCCTGATTGATTCTTTCCCGCTGTTACTCTCATTAATTCACAAAGGTTCATTGTTGTGGTGCTAATTCACAGACTCTGGAATGAAATGTAAAACAGATTTGAACTGATAAGAATTATTTTGTATCTGCTATTCAGTAGTGTTCTTCCTCTTACAAGTTCCCTTCTAAAGGTTTTCAGGTACAGGAATTTCCAGTCGGATTATAATGAACTCTTGTTCCACATGACAAAAATTTTGTCTAATGATTAAACAGCAAGCAGGAAGTAGATGCTTGACATTTGACATTTCATTTCCAGCCCAGCATAAACTTGGCTGCCTCCATACCTTCTCTATGACGAGACTAAGGAGGGTTGGGTCAAGTTTCCCTTCTGGGAAACAGGGAAAATAATATGCAAATCTGAACATATTACTCCAACCAAACCTCATCCACATATCTGTGATAATGTGTGTGTGTGTGTGTGTGTGTGTGTGTGTGTGTGTGTGTGTGTGTAAGTGGGTAGGTGTGGAGCAGAAGTTGACAATGAATCTCTCCCTTGATTAATCTCTATTTTATTTGTTTATTATTTATTTGTTGTGATGAGGTCTTTCACTGAACTAGACTGCTCTGTGATATCAGCAAACAGTTTTTGGTTTCTCCTTGTCCACTGGATATTTGCCAGATTCTTTTGCTACTTTTGACTTGTCATCACTTTTATGAATCTTCTCTGGCTCCCATGGGCAACATCCTCAACAACTAACTGTGATATCTTGGCTCCTCCATTAATGCCTAACACATTTTATCATAATTGCTTAACTAAGTGCATATTTTAGTGTAATTATACATCTATCCTTCACTAGATTGTGAGCTTCTGAGGGCAGGTAAGTAAATTACCTCTTAAGGAATCTGAAACAAATTGCGACTGAAACTGAATTTATGAGTAAAAAACGAAAGAAAGGCTGGCCAGCTTAGCACATAAGAGTGTGATGATCAAATAACACTTCAAACGGAGCCTAGAGACCCCTTCAACTAGATCTGTTCTTAAAAGCTCTCCTATGAAGGTGCCACACAAGATTCCAAAGGAAGGAAGCATCCAGCATTTCTACCCAAGTATGATGCCTATGAACCAACTACACCAATAACCAGCATGAAAAACCTAAGGGTACAGTCGTGGCAAACTTTGGTAGTAACCAAAAGCTCTCTAATTTGACTTAAGACCCACTGCACAAGAGGGAAAGCATTCCTGGTTCTGAAAACCTGATCAACTACTCGGGGCTGGTAAAGTCACAGATCTCAGAGAAGAACTTACAACCATCACTTTCCTAAACCAGCATCGTCTCAACTACTACATTCTAAATATTTTTCTTTACACACACAGATAAATATAGTTCTCACCCCTCATCAAGGAAACTTCTCTTTGCAACACATGGTAACCATTACAGCAAACCACAACCAATTAAAATTCAGAGTTGTGGAGCCCTGTCTCAACTGATATATTTACAATACCACTCCTGTTACATAAGGCTCAGGGATCATTGTGGAAGAGCAGGAAGGAAGATTGTAAAAGTCAAAAAAAACAAAGATTTGTTTTCGTGACACCATGTCTCCTAGAAATTTCAGAAGCTACACCCATAAAGTCTTACCTAGATAGCTGCCTAAACCGGAGCAAAGATAACACCAATAGACAAGCTAATGTGGATAGGGGAAAATTCAGGAGCCCCCAGCTGGATCAGGACCTCTGGATTAGTGAGACAATCGAATAGCTTGATCTGTTTGGGAGGCATCCAGGCAGTGGGACCAGGACCTGTCCTTAGTGCATGAGCTGGCTGTTTGGAACCCGGGGCTTACACAGGGACACATGTTCAGCCTGGAAGGAGGGGACTGGACCTGCCTGTACTGAATCCACCAGGTTTAAATGAATCCCCAGGGGAGTCTTGGCCCTGGAGGACATGGGAATGAAGGGCAGGGCTGGGGGGAAGGTGGAGGTGTGGGGGAGGACAGGGGAACCCATGGCTAATGTATAAAATTAAAACATAATAATAATAATAATAATAATAATAATAATAATAATAAATTTTTTAAATGGAGCCTCAATCCTAGACAAAGTACTACAGACATCTAAGGAATGCTGAGAGCAGAAGAGTCTTCTCCAAGAAAGAGCACACTAAATGGTCAGCCATGAAAACATACACATACAAACAACATTACACAGACTGAGCAGGAAACATATATATTATTTAAATACATACACAAATATATTTAATTGAAACCTTGTATATTATAAGCATATTACATTATTATAAATATTATTTATACTATATCATAAATATTATATTTGGGGATTTAAATATTTTTCTTTTTGTAATTGCAGTCACTCATTGATTCTAAACTGATCCTGTATAGAATATTATCTGTTTTTGTCAGAGGCAGTTACTTATTCATCTAGGCATTCATTCATGCAATTGACAAATGCTAGGCACTAGAGGCAGAGAGAAAAAAAAGAGGGAAAGACCTTTGGCTACTATTGTGGTTTGAATGTGAAATGTCCTTCATATGTTCATATGTGTTTGAGCACTTGTGCACAGTTGGTGGCACTACTGTGTCTTGTGGAACATTTAGTGGGTGGAGACTTACTTCAGGAAGCATGTCACTTGTAGTGATGCTTGAGTTTAGATGCAGTATGATCAGCATGCTCTCTGCTTGTACCATGCCTTCCCCACCTGTAGCCATGCCTACCCACCATGATGGATTGTATCTCTCTGGAGCTAAATGTGAGCCTAAATAATCTCATTTTAAGTTAAGTTGCTTTTGTCGAAGTGTTTAATCACAGGAAAAAAAAAGGAAGGTGACTAAGATAGCCCTCTTGGATGGAAGAGAAGCGAAATTTATAAAGGAAACCTGAGTGAGTCCCTTAGTGCATGATCTGGTTAGGTCTTGTACCCTTAGGCCCACTTTGTCACTTTGCTGCCTGTCCTGAGCACTGACCATAGGTCATCTCCTACCACTTTAGTGTTTTCTTCAACATGAGATTTTGATCTTTGCTGGGTTGAACCTTGCAAATGAGCATGTATATATTAAACTTAGGCTATGTGTAATGGCCTAGGAGACTCAGTAGTCTGTATTGTGAAACATGAACTAGATTATAGCTGCCTGGATCTGCAAAGAAAAATGCAAATGAACAATCATCAGATTTAGCCTGGGACCTCCACCTTAGAGTCCCAGAACAATTGAAAGCCTGTAGCCTTTCTTCACTATTCAACCACAAGACAGCGTGGAGTAGAATAAAAGTATTTACATAAAATAACAGAACTTTGTTTGAGAAACTGTCACTGTATCCTGTGAAAAACAGCTGGAATATAAATTTTCTCCCTAGTCTCTAGTTTCTTATGGGAAAGAGATGCTTTGTTCCTGTAATCACTAAGAACAGCTTTGGATTTTTGCACTCCAAACTGTCCAATCCAGGATCTTGGTCAATTTAATTGTTCTTGGGGCCTCTGGCTGTAACCAGTGGTTTCTAGTGATGGTTTGCATGAAAGGCAGCCTGTCTTTCATTGCCTCAGTCTGGCCCCTGATCCCCATTGCCTCCTCTATCTGGAGGTTAGCAGAGAAGGAGGTGGGGAGGGATGAAGGGTCAAATCTGTTACTTTTTATAGTGGCAGAGTGGAAATAATTTCCTGTGAAAGCTGAAGACATTCCTTCATTAGTTTTGCTTCCTGCTCTGGGTCTTATATTCTGAGTGATTTTTTTTCTTTTGAAAAGTCTATGGGCCAACTTCCTGTGCCAGAGGCTGCTGAGAGATAGAATTTTACAAGCTTAGCCCACCTACCCAGCAGTGAGTTGGGAACAGCCATGAATGAACAGATGAGAGCCACCTAAGCCATCCCTAATGCTTTGGACATATGATCAAAATAGAAGCCTCAAAAACGTATCCTGGGAAGAAGACAACTACAGGATTTTAGGATAAAAGAAGACTTGGTGAGGAATGTGTTCTAAGTCTCTCTTCCTTGTATCTCAATGACAATTGTCTCCAAATTCCTCTCTCATATAGTCCCCAATGTGCATTTGTTAAGAGCCTCTTATGTGATGTATACTGTCATAGAGAGTAAATGGATCAGACCCTGGACACAATTCAAATAAGCTTCCTCAGAAATGTAGTGATTTATGTTGTAGGCAAGGTTCTATCCAAGTTTCTTGATATCTATAAAAATTTGTCTCTATGTGTCCCATTACTAAATGCTTTTGTTGACTTTATTCTCATGTAGGCCTTTATAACTTAGTATGACCATAAGAAACTCCAGGCATATATTCTCTGAGCTTTATCCTTATTAAAAATCTGTGGTAGTTGTACATACCTGTAGTCCTACTTAGGAGGCATGTGTGTCAGGTGTTCAAGACCATCCTCTGCTACACAGTGAGTTTTAGGCTAGCCTAGGCTACAAGGAACATTCTCTCAAACCCCCCCCACACACACACACAGACATGGGGTGGGGTGTGGGTTGAAGGAATAAAGAAAAGCTTTTCTCTCCCCTAATGTTTCAGGATAAGCCTTAGGCTTCCTCTTCATGGAAGGGAATATATGTGTTCCTTCCTGAACCAGTCATCATGGCCTTGAGTGAACAGTTCTATTTCTTATGCTCAACATTATGAATCTGGAGATAGTTTCAGCTTTACCTTTATCACTTGGCCCAGGAGAAGATCAAGAGAAAAACCAAGTCTAATGCCCAGAAAAGAAGAGACTAATACTAAGCTAGAACCAACATTTAAAAATGTTCCCATTTCTGTAAATTACAAAAATGGGTTAAAGATGTTAACTAATTTGCTCATAGAGCACTAAGGCTTTTAATTATTTTTCAAATCTGGATTTTATAATTTTGTGACAAGGGCCATCTTTGCATTATTCGCTTACTAACTTAAAAGTTCAATATATATTTCAAATATCTGGGACTGAATATGAAGATCAGTTGTGTGACATGTGGTATGCATTGCATCTGTGTACAACCTTGTAAATGGCCCCAGTGATGAAAGAACCTTTCTGTGTGTGTGGGTTGAACTTGGTGACTTGCTTCTAACTATGGCAAAGTATAAAATGTCAGTCCTATGATTTGGTTATAAGAGGTTGTTACTTCAAGCCAGCAGATCCTCTCCGTTGCTCTCTTTGATTAGAAAACGTGTTAGGTTAGAAAGACTCACCTGGAGAGTGACTGAAGACAGCCTCCAGCTAATAAATGGCAAGAAACAGAGAGGATCAATTTCTACTCTATAGCTTCAACGTGAGCTATATGAGGGTATCCAAAGGCAAGCATGCGAATCCTGGCATTGACTGCCACTGTTGTCTTCACCAACCTGAACTAGCACAAGCACTTACAGAAGTGATGCAATTTAATATCACAGCTTGTCCTGCTTTCCTGCAAGGTTAGCAATTCTCCAGGCAAGATCCTCATAGGGAGGCAAAGAAAGAAAAAAAATGCATGTAGGTGACAAGGCGATGATAGTAAAAGACACCAGATGTCATCCAGCACATCTGTATTGGTGCCGCTCTGGTGCAGAACTCACCACCAACTCTTTACCTTTAGGCAGAAAATATAAAACCTTATAAAATATAAAACCTTGAAAGATCTTGTGTGTTTGTAAATCTAAGCTTTAGACATTATATGTGCTTCTTGTTATTAACAGTATTAGTTTGTACGAAGTAGCAATATCTTCTACTACAAAACAGAAAAAAAATTCTGTGGTGGGTATTGTGTTCCCTGAAATATTGTGTGTTCCCCGAAATAAACATATCTGGGGTCAGAGAACAGACAGCCACTAGAACAGAGCCAGAAATGGTGGCTAGAAAATGGGAAGAGTAAGCCATAACAGAAGTTGGGCGGTGGTGGTACACACCTTTAATCCCAGCACTTGGGAGGCAGAGCTAGCCGGATCTCTGAGTTCAAGGCCACTTTAGAAACAGCTAAGCATGGTGACCCACGCCTTTAATCCCAGGGAGTGGGGGCAGAAAGAAAAAGGTATATAAGGCGTGAGGACCAGGAACTAAGGAGGAAAAAGCTTGTAGTTAGTTAAGCTTTGGAGCAACACAGTTCAGCTGAGATTCATGTGGAGGAGGACTCAGAAGCTTCCAGCCTGAGGAAACAGGATCACCTGAGGAACTAGCAAGGTGAGATAGCTGTGGCTTGTTCTGTGTCTCTGATCTTCCAGCAATCACCCCAATACCCTGCCTCGGGTTTGTTCTTATTAATAAGAACGCTTTAAGATTCATGTTACAAAATTCCCCAGTGGAATCAGAAGATCAGGGGAAAACAAGGAGGACAGTGGTGATGACAGTGCCCTGAGGTCCTTCCTGTGCTGTCTCTTCACTTCATTAGGTCAGCTTTTTCTCCTTTCTAGACTGCTGGCAGTATCAAACCAATGATAAATTTCATTCCATTTTTCATGTCACAAATATTTGGCCAGAAGAAAAAAAAAAAGATTTAATCACAGGGCAGCTAAAGTCAAATTCATAAATAATGATGTTTTAAAAGGTGATCCACTATTATTCCATGCAAATGGCAAATCCTTGCATTATTCATTTTAGAGTTGATTTTGTCTGAATTCTTGAACTTTCCTCAGGGTGCGCAAAAAGGAGAGATCTTATTTTAAAAATCAGTTTTCTTTACAAGGGAAAAAGTCACAGATTCTTCCAGGGATGTTTGGTAAGACACTCAAATAATATGGAAATTGCATTTCTTTATCTTACTAGTGGTTATTAGAGATGCCGTATAAATAAATTTGTACTTTTCATAGTGAAATTACTGGATATAAAGACTGGGAATTTAGATTTTGACTATGAGATAATAAAGTTAGGAAAAGGGAAAAAATGGGGAAAATCATTCAACTCCAGAGCTGTAATTATGGGTCTAATTTCCACTTTTAAGTTTGGGGACTCAGCAGCTTTTGTTGATTTTGGAGTGGGGGGAGTGCAGATGTTTAACCCACTAACAACAGCATTCATTCTCTTCCTTCCTGGTTACCTCAAAATTAGTGAAAAAGACAACAAAGAAAAGGCCAGAAATGTGTGGAAGCCTGGAGAGACGTGGAGAGGTGAGACTTGGCTGCTGAAGAGAATGAATTACTAAGTGTTGGCTCAGTCCCCTCAAACACAGCTGACAGCGGCAGCTCAGTCTCTCAGAGGAAGGGTTGGAACACAGTGACAACAATGAGGACGTTTAGCTGGATGCTAGTATTTACTGGCTTTCTGTGACCTGTCTGAGTTTTCCCATGTGTTTAACAAGTACATTTGAAGGGAAGATATTGAACTTGGTGTGTCTAGCATGACTATCTCACTGTGTGAATAATACAATCATGAGCATGAAGGTGTCTTTGAACACTAATTAGTGATGCCACTCATAAAAACTACGTAAGACTAATTACAGTGAATACTCCTTTTTCGCTCCCTTTTCCTTAATGGTCATTGAATTTTGGGGAGAAGATGTGTGACATAGTTGTTCCATTTGTGAAAGAGCATTCCACAGCCATTTTTGTACTTTGACCAATTGGGAATTTCTGTGTTAACCGCCATCTACTATATGATGAAAATTCTCTGATGAGATCTGAGAGCTGCACTACTCTATGGGTACAGAGTACAAATGTAGAGAGTAGTTTGAAACTATATCAGTTTAACAAAACATTAGTTGTATATTCACTGTTATGGCCTGTGAGCTCTCCAACTACCAGTTCTTGGCCATTTTTAAAGTACCAGGCACACTATTTGTGCCTACAGAGTGGACCTTACATCTAACAGGAAAGAAATTGGTTACTCCTGTAACATTTATGCTGCTGTTGTGCTCATGTGACTATCTTGCCGAGGAGGTTGCTGTTGTAGCTTACATGGCATAAAATCAAGACCCAGACATGTTCATGCTTCTGCAGATACTGATTTTTGGCAAAGATGTCAGAAGTAAATGTTTATTGGACAAAAATTTTTAACCAATGCATCTGGGAAAATTGGATATGTTTATGAGAGAAAATGAAATTTTCTCTTACTCTACATGTAAATGAATTGCAAGTAGATTAAAGGTCTCTGTGTTAAACATGAAACTCTGAAATGTTCAAGAAGACAGACTAGGGCATGTAGGCTCAGGTAAGGACTTCTGAAGAAGACTCTGGTCTCCCCAAATATAGGAAAAATAATCACCAAGTGGGATTTTTATAGGATTAAAACAAAGGAAACTGATAATCAAATGAAGATTAGTCCACCGAATGGGGAAAAAATCTTGTACAGCTGTACATCAAACAAAGGATTAGTGTCTAGAATACTCAAATATCAAAGAACTTGAACACTAAGAAACAAACAACCATTTACAAAATGGGCTACTGAACTGAACAGAGAATTCTAAGAAAATAAAATAGGCCAAGAAGTAATTTAAAAGTGTTTATCATTCTTGATTATCAGGGAAATACAAGTTAAAACTTCCTTGAGATTTTATTTCAATGCAGTAGGAATAGTTTTGTTTAAGAGATAGAGAAGGGGATTTCATTCTCATCAAGGGGAAATTAAGACACAAATCAGAAAACATTATGCTCTTGAACATATATGCATTAAACATATATACATGAAATTACTGCATATAATTTCAAAAAGCATGCTAATAACCTTAAAGAAAAAAGTTAACTCCAGTCAATAGTATTCAGGGATTTTAATAACTTACTTTCTCTAATAGATTGGTCATATGAAAAAAGTAAACATAGAAGAATCCTAACTAAATGACATCACATATCAAATGGACTTAAAGAATGTCTGAAGAATCTTTCACCGACACACCAAGAATATGCTTCTACTCAACAGTGCAAGGAAGCATCTTTAAAATAGATGACAAACTAGGACACAAAACATGTCTTAACAAGTAAATGAAATAATTCTATGTATCATTTCTTACAATAGAATAATATTTACAAACAATAAAAAACACACCCCAGTAACAAACTCATGGAGATTAAACAACATATGAATGAGTCAAAGGAAAAATCAAGAAAGACATAAAAATATAGATATTTAAATGAAAATGAAAATACAACATAAGAAAATACTACGCACAGTAGAATCAGTAATAAGAGAGAAATTTATAGCTATCAGCTCCTACATTAAAAAAATCAGAAAGAACACAAATAAATGGCTTCATGGTTTACTTCAAGATTTTAGGAAAATAAGAACAAACCAAACCCAAATTCAGTGGTTGGGAAGAAAAATAGAAAAGGGATAGAAACTAATGAAATAGAAACAAAGAAAACAATACAAGGAAGCAATGAATTGAAGAGCTTGTTCTTCACAAATGCAAACAAGATCAACAGACCCTTTGCCCAACTAACCAAATAAAGAGACTCCCTGAATATACAGAATCAGAAAAGAACAGAGAAATATTACGATATATAACAAAGAAATTGTTATATTTTATGATGATATATATCCAACTTGTAATTCAATAGATGTAATGATTCGTATAAATGGACTTCAAGATGAAAAAAGTCACATTATCATCTCAGTAAATGAAGAAAAGGACTTTGATGAGATACAATATGCATTCCTGATAAAAATCCTAAGATAGTAGAACTGACAGGAACATTCCTCACCATAATTATAGTGATGCTTGACAAACCCTCAGCTAATAACATTCTAAAGAAAGAAAGAAACGTGGGAATACCATTAAGATCACAAATGGGTCAGGACTGTCCACTTGTCCACTATACCAACTCCTTTTCAACACAGTGCTTGAAGCACTAGCTAGAGCAATAAGACCAAAGTATAAAATAAAATGATACAAATAGGAAAAGAAGAAGTCAAATTATTCAGTTTCTAGATGATATGATACATTAAAAGCACCCTAAATTTAACCAGAAAAATTATAAAAAAAAAAAAAAAAAAACTTCACCAAAGTGGCAGGATAAAAAAATCAACATACAAAATCAGTAGCCTTCCTATATACTCAAACAAGCATGTTGAAAATGAGATTAGGGAAACATTTCCATTCACTATAGTATCAAAAATAAAATATCTATGAATAAATTTAATCAAGGAGATGAAAGACATAAACAGGAAAATTTATACATTGAAAATAGAGATGAGGGAATACACGGAAAGCATAAAGACCTCCTATGCTCTCAGATTATTCAAATTAATATTTTGAAAATGACCATCCTGCCAAGAGCAATTTACAGATTCATGTAATCTCAATAAAGTGTCCATACATGCTATGAAAGCAGTGCTAAGAGGGAAATTCATAGCACTAAATGCCTACATAAAGAAGTCAGAGAAATCTCACCCTAGCGACTTAACAGCACACCTAAAAGTTCTAGAACAAAAAGAAGCAAACTCATCCAGGAGTGATGTAATGCAAACACTAAGAAATCATGGATGCCAGCCTAGACTAATATACACAGCAAAACTTTCAATCACCATAGAGAGAGTGAACAAGATATTCCAAGACAAAACCAGATTTAAACAATACTTTTCCACAAATCTGGCCCTACAGAAAGCACTAGAATGAAAACCCCAACCTAAGGTAGTCAGATACACCCACAAAAACACAGACAATAGATAATCCCACAATAGTAAATCCCAAAGAAGGGAAATACACACACACTACTACCAAAAGATAACAGGAATTAAGAATTACAGGTCATTCATATCTTTTAATATAAATGGACTCAATTCACCTATAAAAATATACAGGCTAACAGAATGGATATGAAACCAGGATCCATCCTCCTTCTGCATACAAGAAACACATCTCAACTTCAATGACAGACACTACCTCAGAGTAAAAGGCTGGGGAAAGACTTTACAATCAAATGGACTTAAGAAGCAAGTTGGTGTAGCTATCGTAATATCTAAAAAATTAGACTTCAAATTAAAATCAGTCAAAAGAGATTGGGAAGGACATTACGTATTCATTACAGTAAAGATCCACCAAGATGAAGTCTCAATTCTGAACATCTATGCTCCAAATACAAGGGCACATGCATATGTAAAAAAACATTACTAAAGCTTAAATCACACATCAAACCCTACACATTAATAGTGGAAGACTTCAATACCCCATTCTCACTAAAAGACAGATCTGCCAGACTGACACTTAACAGAAAAATAAGGCACCTAACAGATGTTATGACTCGAAGATATCTATAGATATCTATAGAACATTCAATCCTATTCAGAAAATAATATAACTTCTTCTCAGCAACCCATGGAACCTTTTCTAAAATAGGCCACATATTCAGTCACAAAGCAAATCTTAACAGATATAAAAAAATATTGGAATAGTCTCCTGTATTTATCATACCATCATGGCTTAAAGTTAGATTTCAACAACAACAAAAATTACAGAAAGCCCACAGTCTCATGGAAACTGATTAATGCTCAACTGAATCACTGATGGGTCAAGGAAGAAACAAAGAAATTAAAGACTTCCTAGAATTCAATGAAAGTGAATGTACAACATATTCAAACTTATGAAACACTATTGAAGCAGTGCTAAGAGGGAAATTCATAGCACTAAATGCCCACATAAAGAAGTGGGAGAAATTTCACACTAGCTACACCTGAAAGCTCTAGAACAAAAAGAAGCAAACTCACCCAGGAGGAATAGATGCCAGGAATTAATCAAATTGAGGGCTGAAATCAATAAAACAGAAACAGAGAATAATACAAAGTATCAATGGAACAAAGAGTTGGTTCTTTGAGAAAATCCACAAGATAGACAAGCCATTATTCAAACTAACCAAAAGGCAGAGAGAGAACATCCAAATTAATAAAATCAGAGATGAAAAGGGAGACATAAAAACAGACAAGTAGGAAATCCAGAGAATCATCAGATCATACTTCAAAAACATGTACTCTACAAAATTGGAAAGTCTAAAAGAAGTGGGCAATTATCTGGAAAGGTGCAATATACCAAAATTAAATCAAGACCACACAAATGATTTAAATGAACCAATAACCCCTAAGGAAATAGAAACAGTCATTAAGTCTCTCAACCAGAAAAAAAAAAAAAAAGGACCAAATGCTTTCAGAGCAGAATTCTACCAGATTTTCAAAGAAGAGCTGATACCAATACTCTTCAAATTTGTTCCCCACAATAGAAATAGATGGAACATTACAAAACTCCTTTTATTAGGCTACAGTTACTCTGATACCCAAACCACAGGAAGATGCATCAAAGAAATAGAATTACAGACCAATCTCCCTCATGGACATTGAAGCAAAAATACTAAATAAAATACTGGCAAATTAAATCCAAGAACACATTAAAAAAAAAAATCTTCCATGACCAAGTAGGCTTCATCCCAGAGATGCAAGTCTGGTTCAACATATGAAAAATCTGTCAATGTACTACACCATATAAATAAACTGAAAGGAAAAAGAAACCCACATGCTCATCTCATTAGATACTGAAAAAGCCTTTGACAAAATCCAACATCCCTTCATGATAAAGGTCTTGGAGATATCAGGAATACAAGGAACATACCCAAACATAATAAAGGCAATTTACAAGCCAAAAGTCAGCATCAAATTAAATGTAGAGAAAATCAAAGCAATTCCACTAAAATCAGGAACTAGACATGGTTACCCACTCTCCTCATATCTTTTCAACATAGTATTCAAAGTTCTAGCTAGAGCCATAAGACAATAAAAGGAGTTCAAGGGGACACACATTAGAAAGGAAGAAGTCAAACTTTCACTATTTGCAGATAATATGATAGTATACATAAGTGACCCCAAAAATTATAACAGGGAACCTCTACAGGTGTAAAACACCTTCCATAATGTGGCAGGATACAAGATTATCTCAAAAAATCAGTAGCCTATAGCAGGAATCTTAAATGGTCTTATTAATAAAATCAAACCTGAGGCCAGTTATTGGGGTGAACGCTGGAAGATCAGAGAAGTAGAACAAGCCACAGCTTCCTCACCTCAACAGTTCCTCAGCTGATCCTGTTTCCTCAGACTGAAAGCTTCTGTATCCTCATCCCAATGGCTCTCAGCTGAATTGCTGCTTGAAAGCATGAATGCTTAACCAGCCAAAAGCTGCTAGTTTCTGGTCCTCATGCCTTATATATCGTTCTGCCTTCTACTATAACTCCCTGGGATTAAAGGCTTGCTTTCTGGGATTAAATGCATGAGTCAACAAGCTTGGCTGTGTTCTTGTGGCCTTGAACTCACAAAGATCCAGACAAATTTCTGCCTCTGGAATGCTAGAATTAAAGGCGTAAGTGCCACCATCTTCTATCCTCTGTATCTAGTAGCTGTCTATTTTCTGACCCCAGATAAATTTATTAGTGTACACAATATTTTGGGGAACACAATACCAACACAGTAGCCCTCCTATATACAAATGATAAACAGGCTGAGAAAGAAATCAGAGAAACATCACCTTTTACAATAGCCAATACCATAAAATACCTTGGGGCAACTCTAACTAAGCAAGTGAAAGACTTGTATGAAAATAACTTTAAATCTCTGAAGAAAGAAATTGAAGAAGATATCAGAAATGGGAAAATCTCCCATTCTCATGGATAGGTAGGATTAACATAGTAAAAAGGGCAATCTTACCAAAAGCATTCTACAGATTCAATGCTATCCCCATCAAAATTCTAACACAGTTCTTCACAAGCCTGGAAAGAACAATACTCAACTTCATACTGAAAAACAAAAAAGCCAGGATAACTAAAACAATCCTGTACAATAAAGCCACCTCTGAAGGCATCACCTCCCTGACCTCATGCTCTACTATAGAACTATTATAATAAAAACACCTTGGTATTGATATAAAAAGTGACATTTGGACCAATGGAATTGAATTGAAGACCCTGAAATTAAATTGCACACCTAATAACACCTGATTTTTAACAAAGAAGCCAAAATTGTACAATGGAAAAAAGAAAGCATCTTCAATAAACAGTACTGCCATAACTGGATGTCAACATTGCAAATAGATCCATATCTATTGCCATGCACAAAACTCAAGTCCAAGTGGATCAAAGACCACAACATTAATCCAATTACATTGAACTTGATAGAAGAGAAAGTAGAACATAACCTGCATGCATAGACAACAGAGACCACTTCCTAAATGTAACACCAGCAGCGTAGACACTGAGAGCAACAATTAATAAATGGGACCTCCTGAAACTGAGAAGCTTCTGTAAGGCAAAGAATATGGTAAATAAGACAAAACGATAGCCTACACCAACCCCACATCTGACAGAAGGCTGATCTCAAAATATACAACAAATTTAAGAAACTAGACATCAAAATACCAAACAATCCAATTTTAAAATGGGCTACAGAGCTAAACAAAGTTTTCTCAACAGAAGAATCTTAAATGGCCAAAAGATATATAAGGAATATCTAAGGAATCTAAGGATCTCCCAGGGAAGGGGAAATAGATGACATCTCCATGAGTAAACTGGGGTAAGGGGTGGGCATTGGAGGGTAGTGGATGGGGGATGAGGACATAAGAGAACAGAATGGTTGAGCTGGAACAGGGATAGAGTGGGAGAACAAAGAAAGAAATACCATGATAGAGGGAGAAATCCTGGGGATAGGGAGAAACCAGATGCTAGGGAAGTTCTCAGAAATCCCCCAAGATGACCCCAGCTTAGACTACTAGCAATAGTGGAGAGGGTGCCTGAACTGGCTTACTCCAGTAATCAGATAGATGAGTACCATAACTGTTGTCATAGAGCCTTTCTCCAGTAAGTGATGGAAATAGATGCAGAGATCTACAGCCAAATACCAGGCTGAGCTTCAGGAGTCCAGTGAAAGAGAGAGATGAGGGATTCTATGAGCAAGGGCATCAAGATCATGATGGGGAAGTGTACAGAGACAACCAAACCAAACTAGTGGGAACTCATGAAATTTAGATCAACAGCTGTGGAGCCTTCATCGGAGTGGACTAGGCCCTTTGCATAGTGAGGCAGTTGTGTAAGGGGTCCCTGGAAATAGGATCGGAATCCATCTCTCATGCATGAACAGGATTTTAGGAGCCCACTACCTATGATGAGACTCATTGCACAGCCTTGAGGCAGGTAGTGTGGCTTAGACCTGCTTCTACTAAATATACCCAACTCCGCTAACTCCCCATGGGTAGCCTTACCTTCTCCTTGGAGGAAATGGGGCATGGGTTGCGAGGAGAAGCTGGAGAAGCAGGAGGAGGGAAGAGGGTGATCTTTCATTGGTATGTAAAATGAATAAACAACAACAACAACAAAAAAAAACTAAGAAAAATGTCCACAATATTTTTGCCAGAAAAATTCTAAAATTCATATAGTATCACAAAAGTGCCCCAATAGCTAATGCAATTTTGAGCTAAAAGAACAAAACTGAGGGAATTCCATACAACATTTCAAGCTATATAACAAAGCTATAGTAATATGAAAGCATGAAACTGGCAGAAAAATCAAAAATGTGTGTGTGTGTGTGTGTGTGTGTGTGTGTGTGTGTGTGTGTGTGTGAATGCAACAAAATGGAAGACCCAAACATGAGGGCATGTGACTACAGCCATTGAGGAAGGCGCCAAAAATACATACTGTAGAAATGACAGCATCTTCAACAGACAGTACTTGGAAAACTGGATGTTCACATACAGAAGAATAAACTTAGATCCATGTGCATCACCTTACACAAAAACCAACTCCAAATGGCTTGCAAACATCATTGTGAAACTGAAATGTTGAAACTGCTTAAAGAAAACATGGGCAATATATAGGAAAAGAATTTTTCTGAATTGGATTCTATTTACCCAGGACCCAAGGTCAACAATTGACAAATAAATCCTCATAAAACAAAAATACTCTGTACAGCAAATCAACCAAGTGAAGGGGAAGCTCACAGAATTGGAAAGAAGCTCTGCCAGCAACACATCTGAGAGAGAGCTAACATGTAGAAGATATATAGAAACTGAAAAATAATCAAGAGAAAAACATGACCCAATTTATTCTCAAAAGAAGAAATAAAAATGAAAAATATCACAATAAATGTTCAGGATCCTTAGAAATTAAGAAAGTGTAAATTAAAATTACTTTGAGATTTCATCTTACCTAAGTCAGAATGGTTAAGATGAAAAAAACAAACAAACAAACCCAAAACCACAAAAACCAATTATTTTGATAAGGATGTGGGAAAGGAGGAACCTCACCCACTGTGGGTGGGAGAAGAGGATGGTGCAGCAATAGTTAAAATTAGTGTGGAAAATTTTCAAAAGACTAAAGATAGATCTAAAATATGACCGAGCTCTACCTACCACTCCTTGACATATGCCCAAAGGACTCAATATCCTACTCCACAAATACTTACTCAGTCCTGTTCTTTGCCACTCTACTCATTATAGTTAGGTGTGGTAGTATCAATGTAGTTGGTACCATAATCTCATAGGAAGTGGCAATATTAGGATGTGTGGTTTTATTGGAGTAGGTATGGCCTTGTTGAAGGAAGTGTGTCACTGTGGGGTTGAGATGTGAGATTTCCTCTGCTCAGGATACCACCTGTGTCAGTGGACTTTCTTTTGCTTACAAAATGTAGGACTCTCAGCTTCAGCACCATACCTGCTTGCATGTCGCCCTGCTTCTCATCATGATGATGAAGGACTGCACATCTGATATTGTAAATGAGCCACCCTAATTGAGAATTTCCTTTATACAACTTTCCATGGTCATGGTGTCTCTTCCCAGCAATAAAAACCCTAAGACCCCAGGAAATGGAAACAAGTGAGTGGATAGTGAAGATATAGCACATAGATACACATATAAATTCGATTCAGCAGTTGTGATAAATGAAATCATGAAATTTACAGGTCAATTGATGGAACTAGAAAATATTACATTGATTGAGGTAGCCAAGACACAGAAAGACAAAAACTACATGTTTCTCTTATTTTTGGCACCTATATATGAGTATTTAAATGTGAGTATATAACCTGGGTAATCATAGAAACCAGAAAAATATAACAGGACAATGGGATGGGCGTGGGGTGAGTGAAAGGAGCTCTAGGGAGGGCATAGTAGGCCATGGGTGCTATGAAGAGGGAAAGAGGAAAATGGGGGTCTATTTAATTGGGAAAGATGGAGGAAGGTCAAGTGAGAAGTGAGGAGGAAGTATAAATAACATTAAGAACACTCACCAAAGCCATATGGAAATGTATTATTTTATGTTTGCATGAAAAACATATATAACACATATAAGTATATTTATGTACATACTTATTTTTTTGGTTTTTCAAGACAGGGTTTCTCTATGTAGCTTTGTGCCTTTCCTGGATCTCTCTCTATAGTCCAGGCTGGCCTCAAACTCACAAAGATCTGCCTGCCTCTGCCTCCTGGAGTGCTGGGATTAAAGGTGTGCACCACCACCGCCCGGCACACACTTATTTTTTAATAAAGCTATGCCACTGGGAGTAGTATAGCTCCACAGAAGAGCCATAGACTATTTAACTGCTATTACTTAAGTTTACATTGCTGAGCAAGATAAACTTCCATTCCACTTGGTCAGGGAAGTTGAAGAGACTCCTGAAACCATGAGCCTTTGCTCTTGGTTGCCTCCTAGAATGTGAAGGTAAGTCTCTATTGTTGAAGACATTGTACACTTTAGGTACAGTACTTGAAGGAATTGAGCTGGGACTGATAACTAAAAAAAATACATTAGCTTTTTACAAGCATCTTTGGTAGACGTGTCTTGATCTCCTTGTGGAATATTTTCAAGTCATTTAACACCGTTTTCTAGAGTGCAACAGTTTTCTCTTTAAATTGAGATCCAGCATAGCACTTTATGAAGCTTCAAACTGTGTTGTTACTAGATGTTTTATGTTAAGGTCACAATACCTAGTCACATAATAACAGACTCGATCACTTGTTCTCTTGAAAAATATTTAGTTATCTGTACTAGATAGCTGCTTCCTATTCCTCTTTACAGTGCCCTTTAGAAGGCTTCCTTATCCCTTGATATCATCTGTTCTCTTTTTACTGATTTTTCTTATCTATATTCAGGCTTCTGCTATATCATAATTGGTAATGTCTTATTTAAAATGAAGTCATTGAGAAAGCAAAGCAACCATAAAATAACATGAGTTCTAGTTGCATCAAGCATATATGCATTTGCTTATGAGGGATGTTTTTTCTTTCATATTCAGACAAGTATTCCTTTGTTAGATTATTTCTTTGTGCTAGTTATTTACTAAAAACTTTCAAGTCATTTCATAAAATGGACTCCACTCTCTTTAACACATTTCAAGACATATTGTGCTATTTGACAGAGAAAATAAAAATAAAATAATCATAAATTAATAAAAATAAAAAGAGAAAGAAGAGCAAATACACACTGGGTATTATCAAATACAAGAAAATATAACTCTGGAAGACTAACTTGGATTCAGATTTCTTATAATATTGACATAAAAACTGGTTATTCTGATAATATAATCACTTTTTTTCTACCTGGTGTATTTCAGATAATGAAGGGAAACTGAGGAAGGAGAGTTCTAAAGATAGAGCTAGGAAATGCACAAGTCAAGTCAAAATGAGCAGGGAGCACTAACTTCACTAATTCTCTTGGATCTTTTCGACAGAACCTTTTCAAATACATTTTCACATAACCTTCTGTACACATACTATCCCTTAACCTGACTGAACTGAACATTTCACTACTTTCTACACATGTCTGATTTCAAGATTTTTGTAATGCAATTCCTTTACCTATAAAAATTAACATGTCTTCTTTGAATGACTCTCTATTCATCAGTAATTCACTAAAAGTTTTCTTTCTGCAATATATTTATTTGTGTGCAGTGCTATAAAACATTTGTCTGTAGTGCTCTTAATATATATTTAATTTGTGCTTTCAGTCAGAGTTTTGGGGGTAATAAGCTTTAGTAAGCCATTCTATGAATGACCACAGTGAAGATGTTCTTTCTGTCTTGCTGTCATGACTTGGAAAGGCTAAAAGGACATTCAGTTACAGAACATAGTAAAATAAAATCTCAGGGGGAAACTATAAATTGGCAGAAATCCTTCCACAATCTGAAGGATATAACAGTTTCACTATAGCAATGAAACACCATGCAACAACTGTTTGAACAGTAGTTGGTAGAAATATTAGCCTAGGGTATGCTTCAGAGGTATCACTGAATTAAAGTGAAACATTTCTAATGTGTAGCACTAACATTATCAACCAATAACCTGCCCAGTCCTCCAGAGTGTATCTAGCCTCCATCACACCCTTCAAATTGATCATGTACTCATTTGCTATGTGAATGTCCTAGTAATACTTTTGTGAAATGTTATGAATGAACACAAAATACATTTAAATGAGTAGGTGATCATTAAAAGCTAGGATTATTCACTAAGCTTTTTAGTTTGTTCCTTATGAGACAGGACATTCAAGCTTGTGTGGAGTTATCTGTTGATTTATTTTTAATAGAATAGAGTCCACATTAGCTGTCTTCACTGACTTGCCATTATTCAGGATGAGTCCTTGTGGCTTCCTTCCTTTTTTGATTAATTGACCTTAATGTCACATCTGGGTGTTACCTGCACCTCTGATTCTAAATTTAAAAAAATGATGATTTCATCCTTAAAAATTTATTATAGTCTTTACTATGGGGAAATGTGTGTACCATGACACTACATGTAGGTTAGAAGATAGTTCATGGGAGTTGGTTCTCTCTTTCCACCATTTGTCCCCTGAGGATCCAACTCAGGTTTTCACTCTTGCTGGCAGATGCCTTTACCCACTGAGGCATCTCAAAGACCCTGAAGAGTACTTAATCTTGCATTCTTAGAAGACAGTCTGCCATGAAAGTACAGAGATGAAATGGTCTCTGTCTTTGAGATCATTTAAATCCCATGATTGAAGTTGTCTTGCGAGTGACCAATAGATGACAGAAGTTCTTCTGTAAAAGTGCCCTATGCCACCATATGCTTTCTTTTCTCTGTGTTTTAGTGCTATCTCTCCAGATATTATGTCTTCTCTGAAGGCCAAAAGAATCCATTTTTCTACAAATAATGCTTCCAACATGAAAACTCTAGCCTTGCCATAGTTAGCTTGTGTCTTCTTTACCCTGCTGTTAGATTCCATGGTATATTACCTGATGCAGAATAAACATGAAATATAAAGAAAGCAAAAATATCTCTTGATCAGGGAGAGCTGCAGGTCCCTTAAGAACTAGGATCATGGGAAGTAGCATACTCTAGGAGGATTCTAAATGTTCCATAATCTCAGAAGCCTTTTTATTCTTTCTGAAACCTTTACCTTATCTTCAGTAGTCCCTCTTTATAGATACAAACACTGGGGCACAGATGTGAAATGATTTGCCCAATGTCCTTGATTTGTAAGTAGTAGAGAAGTGACGTGAACCAAACAACCAGGTTCTAATTTCTGTACTTTCTCTCACAGGCACACTTGTCTGTGTGTCTTAACTTGGTAACTATTTCATTTAATTCCTCTTTTTTGTTCTAACTTTATTTCCTTCCCTCTTCAAATAGATAAAAAAAAAGAATCAAACACTAATGAAGGTGTTGACATCTGCTAAAATCATAGTCTTCCCCCCAAAAAATTTTAAAATTAATGTTTAAAAAGGCCTGTGGTTGGAAAGCTTGCCTGTATTGACATCTTCAAATTCTAGAATCGAATAATCTCAGGCCACTTTACATCATTTAGGAGATAGGATTTCTGTTTGGCCACATGTGACTTTCATTGGAATACCAAATATTTAAATATCCACCTAGGGCAAATCGGCAGAAATCAGCCAAGTGCTCTAGTCAGAGGTCTCTGGCACAGGCCACCGTGTAGCTTTTATCTGCTGGAAGTATGTCGCTCATCATGGCATTCTGTGGAGAACCACAACTAAGGGGCCAATGCACATTCCCATAAAATGGTTATCAGATGTGAGCCTGCAGCTTCTCAGAGCGCACCCTGTGGTTTCAAATTAGTTGTTCACCACAGAGCAAAAGACAATTCTAGGGGCCTCCTTTTACAATTCTTCCCAGAAAAAGGAAATTAGTCAAATGCAACTGCAGAGATAAATATTCATTCCCTATGACTGTCAGCTACAGTGACATAACCACAACTGTGTTAGAAATGAAGATAATGTAACCTTTTACATGAACAAACTAGACAATCATATGACAGCCTTGAGCTCCCAGTGATATTTGATCTAAAATAATTGCATTTGCCTCCAACTGGAAGAGATCTAGAGAGACTAATAACCACACCCCACTCCATTTACAAATGGAGGCTTGGCAACTTGGCTTACTTTGCCAGAATCACATAGGCTTCTCATATGGCCCTCTAACTCTTTACCCAATATTAGTTCTCTGTAAACTCAAGTCTGGATACTTGAAGCTTCTTTGTCAGTGGGAAAGGATTGGAGGAAGCTCAGAGTAGAGGGGAAATGTGGGATTTGCAGCAGGAATAAACACAGTAAAACTATTCTGTAAAGCACCAGGTGTGAAACTGTTCTCCCATACAAAAATATAGAGAGAGCTTTGTCAAACACGCCATAGTACCATGTCTAGGGTTAGGCATTATTCAGAAAGCCTGGAATTGCATTTGTCATTTTCAGGACATTTTTTTTTTCAGAATCTTATAGAGGTAAACACAAAAACACTGCATAGTGACTTTCAGAATAAAATCCGAAATAGGATTCTGGGAACTCACAGCAGCTATTTAACTGTTACTACTATTGTGCTTAATTATTTTGCCTAAATTTATCTACTTCCTATCTAAAGAGCTTGTATCAACAAGGATAATAGTCCTCTTCAATTAATCAAGTATTCAATATGTGCCACCCTATGCCAAGTACATGTCCTTGTTATACATGGAGGTTTTCCAGAGAGTGAGGATTTAAGAATGAATTAAAGTCCCCACAGTCGCTGTTTCTGTGACACTCTTATTCAAGTCAGGAGAAATACAATGCATCAAAGGATAATGAGTGTTCTCCAGAAAAATAAAGCCAAGCAAAGGGACAGTTATTCTGAGAATGGCAAGTGGGGACTGCATGATGGACATTAAGTCTGTGCTGAGTTAATTTTTTTTCCTTTTGCATAAGAAGGTTGGGAGTCATGTATGTCAATTATAGGGAGAAGAAACTTCTAAGAAGAGAAAACAACAAAGTAAAGATTTTTTTTTGTGGAGAGAGGAGTATGAATTGGCATAGTCTAGGAACAGAAAAATGCAGAGGCCAAATGCATGAGCTCAGCATCAGTGATAGGAAATGAGGTCTGAGAGAGACAGTAGATCAATGAAAGTCTTACAGTTCACAATAGCACTTCTTGTTAGTGTGCATAAAATATAAGCCTTTGGAGGTGTGTGTGTGTGTGTGTGTGTGTGTGTGTGTGTGTGTGTGTGTCTTTGTAGGCCAGAAGATAACCTCAAGTATCGTCCTGAGTAATGCCATCCACTACCATGTCTCCTTAATCAGAAGTTCACCAATTAAGCTAAACTAGACAGCCAGCTAGCCCCAGAAATCCCCCTGTCTCCATTTCCCCAGCAGTGGGATTACAAGAATGCATCACTATGTCAGCGTAATTGGAAAGTTTGGTGGGAAGGTTTAACTGGTCTGATTTAGAGTTAAAGAGCATCAGACTGCAACAGGTCAGAAACAGAAGGTCAGAGACAGGTGAGAAGGTTATTGTTGATATCATGCAATGGTCAGGTCAGAGTTAACAAGAAGTCCTTGAGTGATTTGGGATGTTCAATAAATTAAATAGGAGTAAAGAACATTGCAGGAGAAGAAATGGAGATTAAATATATACATTTTCAATATATATATATATATTACAGAGAAATGGACCAGTAGGTAGGTGAAGGTTGAAGGGGACTCAAGCTAGGTCTTTTTTCCATTTAAATTCAAGAGGCATGTATGAAATCTTGTAGATGAGGACACTGGGCTTTGTAATTGTAAAGAAACATGCCAAAAGTCAGAAAGCTATGAGGTGGTATGATCTTCCAAGGCAGCTGTTTGAATGAAACGAGTTCAGGACCTAGCAAAAAGAAAGGAGCTCCCCAAAGCTCTTCATGGATATTTGTGAAGTAAGTTTTAACTTACAGCCAATGCCTGTGATGTTTTATAAGCTGTAAGTGACATTCAATTGTTATTGTGTCCTTTCTTCATTTTATAGCTTCCTTCCAAGTGTCTTCCTTGAAAGGGAAGGTAGCAAGAAAGAATTTCCTAAGCTCACTCAGGCCCAGGAGCTCAGTTAGTCACGGAGTTTCAGAACAGAGGCTTACTTAAGTTTCAAGCATTGACTTGTAGGAGTTCTTAAATGAGGTGAAGTCATAGCAGGCACATTCCCCATGTGCTGGAAAGGAAGTGTGAGGGATTGCTACTGGCCTGTGACAGAAGTAGGCATTTTCTGCTTAGGGAATGTGGTTCATCCTAGATCTCTTGGATTAATGCTAGTGCACTCTCCAAACCAAAGGAATTTTGCATTATAGCAGGCAGCTGTTTTCACCTCTCCAGCTGCAACTCCTCAACCAACTCAGTTGATATTCATGCAGAACACAAGCTCTGATTTGGGAATAATTGCTAGATTAGCTAATAACAGAGGTCCCTCTTTCCTGCTTCTATTACCCTTTTGAATAGCTATTCTGATTGTTAAATCCATTTTCATTCCAAAGAGAAGAGCAAATTCCAGCAATTAGTGAACATTTTATAGTTCTTGACCTGTTTATAAGAGCATGTTTCTGTTGTACATATTATATGAAAAGTCAATAAGTAGGGCATGCTTCATTAATTGCAGTTGCTTGTATGTGAGCCAATTTTTTTTTTACCACATGTACAAACTTAAACTGCAGTAGCTCAAAGGATAAAATTAAAGATGTTTGTTATTTATGGATAAAGCTGAGTAACTGAAAAAACAATTATAAGATGCAGCATGATACTTTTGAGAAAACAGTTCATTCTCAGGAATTATTTAGAGAGAGACAGTAGTCAGAGGGAGGTTTGTCAATATCTCCACATGGATCCAACCAATCTTTTGATAGTGCCTTTGAAACCATGGTTAAGTGTAAAGCCAGAGTCTCATTTGTTCCATTAGTTATAGATTTTAATACCTATAAGACATGGCATTCATGTCCCATAAAGTTCCCTTATTGTAAGTAAACATTTCAGTGATTTTCATTGCCCTAATCATTTCAGAACATTTCCATCAAGCTAGCTCTCTTGTACCTTTATATAGCAGCTTCACTTGTTCCCTAAGGCAACAGTTGACACATTTTTTGTCTTCACTGAGTTGTCTTTTCTAGAAGTTTCAGATATGGATATGCAGTCCTTTTTGCCTTGTCTCATTCACTTAACATAATGTGGTTTTTATGTTTATGTTGTAGCATGCACCAGAGTTTTGCTTTTCTAAAAAAGCTATTGCCTATGCTGGTTAGTTTTTATTGTCATTTTGACACCTGGGAAGGGGGAATCTCAGTTTAAGAGTTGCCTCTGTCAGAAGGCTTGTGGGAATGTGTGTGGGGCATTTTCATTTTTTTTTTTAATTGATGTAGAGTGGGCAGCTCACTTTGGGCAGTACCAACCCTTGACAGGAGGGCCTGTGCTGGCTAAAAAAGATAGCTGAATGTGAGATTGGAGCAAGTCAATAAGCAATTTTTTTGTTTGGGATCTGCCTCCCGGTTTATACATTGAGCTTCTACCCTGGCTTCCCTCATGGATGGACTGTGTTGTCTAAGTATAAACCAAATAAACCTTGACTTCCCCTATGTTGGTTTTGGTAGGCATTGGCAGTGCCTTCCAAAAGAAAAGGGAACTAGTTCATTGGCAATGATGATTCTCTTGAGTGGAGATGAGTTTTTAGAATTCATTCAGAAGTGAATGGGCACTTGGAGTGTTTCTATTTTGGGGCCACAATGAACAGTACCACTATGAAGGTATGACTTGCTTTTGTAAAATGTGTTTTTCTGTGAATTTTGTTGAGCAGAATGTTTTCTCTTCCCACTGTCTTTGGACATACATAGCTTTAAGCTTTTTTGGATTTCTTATTTGTCACATTATACTCATGGTTTTAGTCTAAACCCACTCCCAAGATTCTTTTCAAAGAGACTTCTAGAACTACAAATACCCAAGGCTGTTTTGAGATGATGATTCCATCCAAATATGCCTTAAAATAACTTTATGAAGATGATAGAGACCTTTAAAGAGGAAATGAAAATTTTCCTTAAGGAATTGAGGAAGAGACAAAAAGAAAAAATTGGAAGAAATCAATAAGTCCCTTAAAAAAACAGAAAAAAGAAAAGAAAAAGCAACTAAACAGGTGAAGAAAATCGTTCAAGACCTGAAAATTGAAATAGAAACAATGAAGAAGGCACAAATCAAGGGAATAGTGGAAATAGAAAACATGAGTAGATGAGCAAGAACTACAGATGCAAGCATAACCAACAGATTATAAGCAATGAAAGAGAGAAACTCCGTGTGGAAGATACAATAGAAGAAATAGATTCATCAGTCAAAGAAAACACCAAAGCCACAAAGTCATAACACAAAATATCCAGGAAGTCTGGGACACCTGAAAAGGCCAAACCTAAGAATAATAGGGATAGAAGAAGGAGGAGAACACCAACCCAACAGAAAATATATTCCACAAAATCATAGAAGAAAATTTTTCCCAACTTAAAGAAGGAAATACCTATGAAGATACAAGAAACTTATGAAACACTAAATACACTGGATCCAAAAAAAAGCCCCCTTGCCACATAATAATCAAATCACTAAACATACAGTATAAGAGCAGCAAAAGAAAAACCCAAGTGACTTATAAAGGCAGATTCATCTGTATAACACCCATCTTCTCAATGAAGACTCTCAAAGACAGAAGGTACTGGAGAAATGTAGTGGATACTAAGAGAGCGCTGATGCCAGCCCAGACTGCTATACCCAATGAAACTTTCAATCACCATACATGGAGTGCACAAAATATTCCAAGACAAAACCAGATTTAAACAATACCTATCCACAAATCCAGCCCTACAGAAAACACTAGAAGGAAAACCCCAACCTAAGGAAATCAGATGCACCCACAAAAACACGGGCAATAGATAACCCCATAGCAACAAATTCCAAAGAAAGGAAATACACACACACTAACACCAAAAGAAAACAGAAATTAATGACCACTGTTCATTAATATTCTTTATTATCAATCACCTCAATTTGCCTATAGAAAGACACAGGCTAACACAATGGATACAAAAACAGGATCCATCCTTTTGCTGCATACTAGAAACACACCTCAACTTCAAAGACAGGCACTATCTCAGAATAAAAGGCTAGGAAAAGACTTTGCAATCAAATGGGCTTAAGAAGCAAGGTGGTGTAGCTATCCTAATATTTAACAATAGACTTCAAACTAAAATAAAAAAGATCAGGAAGGACAGTACATAATTATCACAGGAAAACTCCACCAAGATGAAGTCTCAATTCTGAGCATTTATACCCCAAATACAAGGGCACCACATATGTAAAAGAAATATTACTAAAGCTCAAATCACACATCAAACCCCACACCAGTAGTGGGAGACTTCATTCTCACCAATTGGCAGGTCAGCCAGACAAAAAATTAATAGAGACATAAGGGATCTAACAGATGTTTTGATTCAAATGGACTTAATAGTTATCTATAGAACATCCCACCCTAACAAAAAAGAATATACCCTCTTCTCAGCACTCTGTGGAACCTTCTCTAAAATTGACCACATACTTGGTCACAAAGTAAATCTCATCAGATAAAAAAACCACTGGAATAACCTCCTGTATTTTATCAGACCACCATGGCTTAAAGTTAGATTTCAACGACAACAAAATTACAAAAAGCCTACAGACTCATGGAAACAAAATAATGCTCAACTGAATCACCAATGTGTCAAGGAAGAAATACAGAAAGAAATGAAAGAATTTCTAGAATTCAATGAAAATGAATGTACAACATACCCAAATTTATGGGACACTATGGAAGCAGTGCTAAGAGGAAAATTTATTGGTAACACATACCATAATTAAATCAAGACCAGATAAACAATTTAAATAGACCTAGAAATCCTAAGAAAATAGAAACAGTCATTAAGTCTCCCAATCAACAAAAAGCACAGGACCAGGCAGATTCAGTGCAGAATTTCAAAAAAGAGCTCATACCAATATGCTTCAAATTTGTTCCTCACAATAGAAATACCAAAATCTTCTTATAAGGCTACAGTTACTCTGATACTCAGACCACACAAAGATGCAACAAAGAAAGAGAATTAGAGATCAATCTCTGTCATCAACATTGATTCAAAAATACTCAATAAAATACTGGCAAACTGAATCCATGAACACATCAAAAATTTCATCCACCATGACCAAGTAGGTTTCATCCCAGAGATGAAAGGATGGTTCAACATAATCTGTCAATGTAATACACCATATAAACAAACTAAAAGAAAAATCCACATGATCATCTCATTAGATGCTTTAAAAAGCCTTTGACAAAATCCAACATCCCTTCATGATAAATGTCTTGGAGAGATCAGGAATATAAGGAACATACTTAAATATAATAAAGGCAATTTACACCAAGCCAACTGCCAACATCAAATTATATGGAGAGAAAATCAAAGCAATTTCACTAAAATCAGGAACAAAACAAGGCTGCCCACTCTCCCCATATCTACTAAAAATAGTATTCAAAGTTCTAGCTAGAGCAATAAGACAACAAAAGGAGATCAAGGGGATACAAATTGGAAAGGAAGAAGTCAAACTTTCATTATTTGCAGAGAATATGATAGGACACATAAATGACCCCCCAAAACCAGGAAACTCCTACAGCTTATAAACAACTTTAGTAATGTGGCAGGATAAAAGATTAACTCAAAAAAATCAGTAGCTCTTCTATATACAAGTGATAAACAGGACAAGAAAGAAATCAGAGAAATATCATCCTTTATAATAGCCACAAATAATATAAAATACCTCGGGTTAACTCTAACTAAGCAAATTAAAGATCTGTATGCGAAAAACTTTAGGTCTCTGTAGAAAGAAATTGAAGAAGATATCAGAAAATGCAAAGATCTCCCATTCTCATGGATATGTAGGTTTAATATAGTAAAAATGTCAATCTTCCCAAAAGCTACCTAAAGATGTAATGTAATCCCCATCAAAATCCCAACAAATTTCTTCATAGACCTAGACCTAGAAAGAACAATACTCAACTTCATATGAAAAAAACAAAACAAAACAAAACCAAAAAACAGGATAGCCAAAACAATCCTGTACAATAAAGCTACTTCTGAAAGCATCACCATCCCTGATCTCAAGCTCTACTATAGAGCTATAGTAATAAAAACAGCTTGTTATAAAAACCAACCTGTGGACCAATGGAATCAAATTGAATATGCCGATATTAATCCACACATCTATAAATACCTGACATTTGACAAACAAGTCAAAACTGTACAATGGGGAAAAAAGCATCTCCAATAAATGGTACTGGCATAACTTCATGTCAACATGTAGAAGATTGCAAATAGATCCATATCTATCACTACATATAAAACTCAAGTCTAAGTGGATCAAAGACCTCAACATAAACCCAGTTACACTGACTTTGATAGAAGAGAAAGTAGGATATAGCCTGAATGCCTTGGCACCAAAGACTACTTCCTAAACATAACAGCAGTAGAAAGACACTGAGAGAAAAAAATTAATAAATGGGACCTCCTGAAACTGAGAAGCTTCTGCAAGGCAAAGAACATGGTAAATAAGACAAAATGACAGCCTACAGAATGGGAAAAGATCTTCACCAATCTCACATCTGACAGAGGGCTGATATTCAAAATATATAAATATTTCAAGAAACTAGGCATCAAAATACCAAAAAAATCCAATTTAAAAATTGGCTATGGTGCTGAAGAGATTCACAGCAGAAGAATCTCAAATGGATGAAAGATATTTTAGGAATTGCTCAACATTGTTAGTCATCAGGAAAATGCAAATCAAAATGACTCTGATACCATCTTATACCTGGCAGAATGGCTAAGATCATAAACACTGATGACAGCTTATGTTGGAGAAGATGTGGAGCAAGGGGAACATTTCTCCCCAGTTTGTGGAAGTACAAACTTGTACAGCCACTTTGGACATCAGAATGGCATTTTCTCAGAAAATTGGGTATCAATTTACCTGAAGACCCAGCTATACCACTCTTGGGCACATACCCAAGGAATGCTTAATCATACCACATGGACACATGCTTAACTATATTCATAGCAGCATTATTTGTAATAGCCAGAATTGGAAACAACCTAGATGCCTCTCAACTGAAGAATGGATAAAAAATTGTGGTACATATATACAATAGAGTACTACTGAGCAGAAAGAAAAAAAAAAAACAACAAAAAAACAAAAAAATTAAAAAAAAAAGACATCAAGAAATTTGTAGGCAAAAAGATGGAACTAGAAAATATCATCCTAAGTGAGGTAAAACAGACTCAGAAGGACAAACATGGCATGTGCTCACTCATAGGTTGGTACTAGATGTAAAGCAAAGGATAACCAGACCACAACCCACAGTCCCAGAGAAGTTAGCTAACAAGGACGACCTTAAGAGGGACACATGGAAGAGGAAATAGATGAGATCTCCATGAGTAAACTGATGATGAAAGGGGCCAATAGAGGGTAGTGGATGGGAGTTGAGAACATAAGGGAATGAGATAGTTGAGCTGGATGGGGGATGATGTGGCAGAGCAATGAAAGAGGTAACAAGATAGAGGGAGACATCATGGGATAGGGAGAAACTGGGTGCCAGGGAAGTTCCCAGGAATTCCCAAGGATGACCTCAGCTTAGACTACTAGCAGTAGTGGAGAGGTGCATGAACTGGCTTACTCTAGTAATCAGATTGGTGAATACCCTAAACTGTCATCATCATGCCTCTATCCAGTAACTGATGGAAGCATATGCAGAGATCCACAGTCAAGAACCAGGCCAAGCTCCAAGAGTCCAGTCAAAGAGAAGAAAGAAGTCTATGAGCAAGGAGCATTAAGATCATGATAGGGAAACCTAAAGAGACAACTAAACCAAGCTAGTGAGAACTCAAGAGCTTTAGGCCGACAGATGTGGAGCCTCCTTGGAACTTGCCTAGGCCCTCTGCATAAATGAGACAGTTGTGCAGCCTGATCTGCTTAAGGGACCTCCTGACAGTAGGATCGGGATCCATTCCTGGTGTGTGAGCTGGCTTTTTGGAGCCCATTACCTATGGTGGGACACTTTGCACAGCCTTGCAGTGTGAGGGGCTTGAACCTGCCTCAACTGAATACACCAGGCTCTGCTGATTCCCCATGGGAGGCCTTACTTTGTTGGAGGATGGGATGGGGGGTGGGTTCGGGTTGGCTTGGAGGGGGGATGACCAAGGAGGAAGAGAGAGGGATCTGTAGTTGTATGTAAAAATCAGTAAAAAAAAAAAAAAAAAAAAAAAAAAAAAAAAAAAAAAAGTCTTAATAATTTAAAAAAAACCTTAACATTTTAGTGATGTTTACCAAGAGTTACATAGTCAAACTCTTGTTTTAGTTTTAAATCTGTGACTTTATTATTATTATTCTTTTTGTCATGATTCTTATGGCTTCTTAGAGAAATAGAAAGTGTAAAAGTTTTATTTTCCAACTCAGAAGATCTCAGTTATATTGCATCTCCTTTGAATTTTGCTTTCAAAGTGATCAAATGCAGCTGATGGGAGCCAATCCACTTCCATCATCTTTCCTGGAAATCTCCTTCTCAAAATGCACAAATACATTAGGGACATTTTTGCTATTCCAGCTAACTCACATGACAGCTTGGAAACACAAATTACTGTTATACAACTTACAAACGTAGCATTTCTCTAGACTAGATTTTTATTCACTGTTTTATAAGAAATCGACAATAGTTTACTCCGCATTTTTTCATTTACCATATATTGAGCATTTTCAAAGACTACAAATTTTATTTTAGGTTTTTGTTTAACATTACACATCTAGATACCTAGGTATCAACTTTTGCTTGGTAGCAGTATATCTCAAAGCATACTCTCCCCTAGTGGGGAGAAGGGAAGAATCAGAGCCAAGTGAACCACAGCAGTTTCTAATTGAAATATTTCCTAGTGAAGGGTTGGGGAAGGCTCATAAAACTCACAAGTAAGTTAATCATCAAGGATCATGAAAATTTGGAAGACTCAGTAAATAGTTGCTGAGGGGTGGGGCACTCTTCAGTGGAGAGTTGTAAGTTACACCGTGACCTCCAGTGATACAGCTAGTGTGAATCATCACTCACACTGGGATGGATGTCTCCATGATGTGGCTGTCTGATTCACCCTTGCTTCTTAACTAACAACAATAACTTGTTGCCTCACAAAGTTGATCTTGGATAGAATGACTATTTTGTCCTGTTGGTGTCCTCTGTGTGTCTTCCAAGGAAATTCGAAACACAAGCTTAGCCCATATTAGTGACCAAAAGGATCAAAGACAGATAATTGACATTTTTCTTGTGGTATTTATTAAAACAAGCATCAGAGTATACAATAAATCTTTGAAAACAAATATATTAGTATAAAATAAAAATACATCAAAGCATATTTTCTATACATATATCAATAATATAAACACATTATAGCAAAGTACTGTTTGTATTCAGAATAGTTACAACGACCAAACCTCAATGTTCACCCACATTACCTCTGTCCAAACTGATATAGGATGTGGCCTGTCCTCAAATATGGGCTATATCTATTTCTTTTTCTTCAGGAAACTTTTATGATAAGGAGAGAAGAGGCCATAAAGCTTTCCAGATTGGAATCACAGGTAGGCAAAGCATGTCAGTTCCTCAGCTCCTGTGGGGATCATGGATATGGACCATAGCAGACATGAGGATGAGGGCAAGACTGGTCTTGTTATGGAACAATGACTACAACATAGATAGAACCAAGAAATTCTCCTCTTTTCCCAAACACTACAGAAGTTTAGACTGGGCAATGCAAAACCATTTGCCTGTACCTATTGTTGGGTAGCATCCTCAGGTTAAGAGGAATTGAGTCAGGCTGTACTGAAAAATAGACCCTGGCCATAAAGAATTGCTTGGTGCCAGCCTGATGCTTCTGTTTCCCCAGCAGAAACAATCCACCCTGCTCCTAGTCAAACAACAAAAGCTAGCTCTATCTCCCTGTTAGCTACCTATATATACATACCTGTCACCCAGCCCCCTCCCCCAAGTGCACTCAACCTTATTTCACAGCAAGGGTCCCCTTGTTGTTCCAATAAAGAAAGCTAAGAGACCTATGAGAACGAGGAAGCAATAGAAAGCCTGCAGCAACCCAAGACATGACTAAGGCTCATCATCCCCCCCCCCTTTTTTTTGGCATTAATTCACTCTTTCAACTATTTGCTACTTTTACTTCTAAAGTTAATTGAGCACCTATGTCTCTAGTATATAGAAATGAATGAAATAGGGGAAATAGTATAGCCATTTCAACTGTGGCAAGGGACTGACATGTCATTCATCCTTTCATCTACTTATTGTTTTGATTAGGACAGTAGACTCACTGGCACAGTGAGGGGGATGGCAGAAGTCGATGTTCCAATATTGTTTTCTTTTATAAGACATGTTTTATTAATTTTACAAACAACCACAGATCCCCCTCTCTTCCTTCCTCCCAGTCCCCCTAGCTTTCTTTAGCTTTCTTCTCCCAATACCTCCCCATCCCCTTCCCCGAAAAGGTAAGGCCTTCCATAGGGAGTCAGCAGAACCTGATATATTTAGCTGAGGCAGGTTCAAGTCCCTCCCCCTGCATCAAGGCTGTGCAAGGTGTCCCACTATAGGTAATGGCCTCCAAAAAGCCAGCTCATGCACCATGGATGGATCCTGATCTCACTGACAGAGTACCCCTTAAGCAGATCAAGCTACACAACTTTCTTGTTTATCCAGTTACTGATGGAAACAGATACAGAGATCCACAGCCAAGCACCAGGCCCAGCACTAGGAGTCTAGTCAAAGAGAGGGAAGAGGGATTCTATGAGCAAGGGGCATCAAGATCATGATGGGGAATCCTAGAGAGACAACCAAACCAAGCTAGTGGGAGCTTCCGAACTTTAGACTAATAGCTGTGGAGCCTCCATGGGACTGGACTAGGCTCTCTGCATAAGCACCAATATATTTTGATCATTAAATTAAGAAAGGAGAAATATCTTCCCATTGGTCTGTACCTCTGCATTGATGGTATTCTGCTTGTATTTACAGGATACAAATTGGTCGTGGAGCACACGGACAACATTCTGTCCCACTCCAGGAAAGCTAGTAGTCTTGTGTAACAGACATCGGGGGACTTGAACCTCTCCAGCATAGTTTGCTTATCTCAGCTGATTGAGGCTTGCAAATTCACCAACTACATAAGTCTTTAAACTGACAATGTCCACATGATCTAGTGTGCATAATTTGCCAATTTCTAGTCCTTTAACATGAAGATTTATGCTAACACTTTTTAGATTCATGTAATGGACCAGTTATCGTGGTAATGCATATATGTGTATTTTCATTTTTATACAGCCTTAGAGGTAATATTATTATCCCCATAGTACAGTTAGAGAAATAAGAAGTCAGAGGGGTTGAAGAAAAGAATGTGATGGAACATTCTCGATGTTTTCTGAATACCTTTTATACTCCAGGCTTCAAGTTGGACCTGAGACTGAAGACAAAGACTTAGGTCCTAGCATCTGATATTTTTCTGCTGGGGCCGTGTTGCTTGCATAAAAGCGGTGTGGGGGCATAAAAGGGGGAAGTAGGGCTATGGCTTATAGCAAACAAACACCCTGGATTTGTCTGTGTGCTATCCGTATCCCATCTTCTTCATCTCTCTACCCAGCCTCCTCCACTCTTCCCTCCCTCCCCATGGCATTCAAGTTCTCCCATCTGTGACCCAGACAATAGTTCTTTCTGGAATATCTTCCTTGGAGGGATCGCAACAGTGTTTTCATTGGTGGTGTCATCATGTGATCAAAGCATAACTCAGGAAATGGGGGCTTCTGAAAGCTGTTTATCTAAAATCTCTTGTTTCACCAGTTGGAACATCTTAAGAGAACATTTTGCACCTTCTCTCCCAGAGGGCAAATATTTCAGTTACCTGTGTATTAAGAGGCAGGCAGAGGCCACACATACTTGTGCAGTAAAAGAAAATACCTTCCCATCCCACCCTCCCTGACTCACTCTGTGTAAGATGACCCTCCCCCACTTTGTGCTCCTCTACCTCACCAGCCCCAGCTGCTCTGGAGGCCAGGAGGAAATCCTGATCTAGTCTCCTACAGGAAGTCTGAGTGACTCTAGGCAGGGAAGACTTAAAGACAAAGAGGTCTAATTCCAGACTTAGGTGGGAGTGTTTTTTATTACTGACAAAAAACAGAGTTCCTTTTCTGGGTTATTCAGATGAACTCAGAGTAAATATTTATCCTTTCGGCTAATAGGTCTGTTTTGAGGAGTTTTGTGGCTCCCAGACAACCAGGCTGATGGATCATTTCTTGCTTCCCCACTTGGAGGAAGACTGGGCAGAACTACTTGGCACAAAGAGCCCTTTTCCTGTGGCCTGCCTGTCGCTATGTATGAGGTATAACACTCTCCTTTGTGCCAGAACAGGGTGGGTGTGAGGGAAGGCCTTGCTAGGACCTCCCAGCTCTACCACTCTGAAATGATTTAATGGTCATATCGTCAGTATTCCCAGAGCAAACAGCCACCCACCTCTGAGGAGGAGAAAGATGGATGGCTGGATCCACAACCCCCACCCTCCTCTTGTGTTTCAAAGCAGGACTTTGTTCACTGCAAATTGCACAGAGTGCAGAATTCATGCCATGGGCACTCCCAATGTACACAGGCACAGGCATAGAGGAGAATTTACATACATGAATAAATGCAAAGGTTACATATGGACATAATGCATGGAGAGTTTTTTGAGAATAGAGGCTCCTCCTTATTCATCTTTGTATTCTCACATTGCCTAGCAATGCCTGGCACAGAGAAGATGATTAATACATATTTTCTTAATGAATACATGAATAATTATAATTGCAACCATTTAGTTAGCACTTAGCAAGTGCCAGGCAGCAAGGGAAGTGCTTCATAAACTATCCTCTTCTTTAACCCTCACTACAAACCGGTGAATGAGGTGCTGTTACTCTTCTTGTTTCACAGATGTCAAGAGAAGTGGTCTGCAGGCAGAGTTTCCCTGAAGATGACAGCAGTGGCTTGTGGAAGCAAAAGGAGTCTGACTTGGGAGCTGACACTCATCCACTCCAGTACAAAGCTAAAGAAACTTCTATAGCTGTCACATGTAGAGAAGAGCAGTGTCATTGCTCAGGTGCAAAACCTTATCTGTGAGCCTGAATCATGGAGTGTCTATCTCTGCCCTGTATCGAGAGTTATCTGGTGCTCAAGGAAGCATTGGCTTCAGAGTAAAGATGGTGCATCTGTGATTGATTAAAGCAACATTAGCTTTGCTCTTTTGGAGCAATTCAGAAGTTTTAGGAAGAGTGAATTCCTCTTTCCCTACCTCCTTCCCCCTTTTTTTTTCCTTTCTATGTTGTGTAACAGTGGTTCACAATGGAGGATAGTGGTTCAGTGAGTCCAGCATCTCTAGTAGAGGATACCAATTCCAGCTGATCTAGGCTTGCTCAGTCCACAAACTCTAACTACATAAGCCTTTTAAAATGACCATTTCCATAAGGCCTGGCTTCTATAATTTGCCAGTTTCCAAAGTCCTTTAACAAGATTTGTGCTAACAGTTTAGACTCTTATAAAGCACTACTTTCTGTACTAATATATAGATGTGTATGTCCAGTTTTACAAAATAGTGGATGCAAACATTGCTAGCCCCTCTCCTCTCCTCTCCTCTCCTCTCCTCTCCTCTCCTCTCCCCTCTTCTCCTCTCCTCTTCTTTCCACTCTCCTTCTTCACTTATTCTCCTCCTCCTTTTAGCCACAACTCCTTCCCTTTCCTCTTTCCCTCTCCCTCAATGTGGCCCAGACTGTTCTCAGATTCATGATCTTCCTGTGTCTACTTTTAAATGCAGAGTTGAGTGATGTGCACCACCTCATTCGACATAGTACAAATTTCCTGTCACTCCCAGAACAAATTAACCCTGACTTGGCATTCTTAAGTGATGCTCACTTATTGTCTTGCATTTTATAGGTCACAAGTTTCAGGCAGACTTAGCTAGGCTACCCGTGGAGACTTGTAAGGATAAGTTCAAGGTAAGTACTGGTTGGATTCTTCTTAGGAGGCCCTGAGAAAATATCTGCTCTTAAGCTCATTCAGGTTCTTGGTAGAATTTAGCTCTTTGTAGTTACAAATGAATGCCAGTTCCATTGCTGGTTGCTATCGTTCAAATATGAATGTTTCTTTGAAAATTCATGTTGAAACTTAATCTCTAATGCAAGGGGCATGAATAAGTGTGACTTTGGGAGATAATCAGGCCCAAAGGTTCTAATCTCTCTTACTGGGTGGAGGAAAGTGGCGAGGTTCCTTTCATCTTACCATCCCTTCTGTCTTACGGGAACATACAATTCCTCCCCTTTGGGGGATGCAGTTCCCCATGTGACATCTTGGAAGTAGGACTGGTCCCTTTAGTTTACTTTTCTTAAGGACTCATGTGATTAGATTATGGCCACTTAGATACTCTCCTTTGAAGATCAACTGTGTCGTGTAAAATCCAACAATTATTGGAGCAATTCACAATTGGCAATAATAAATACATGGAGCCAGCCAACATTTTGACCTAGCACTTATGACCTCCAGAACTATGAGACATAAAATGATATTGTTTATAGGTTATCTGGTCTCAAGTATTTTCCTACAGTAACATGAAGAGCCCAAGGCTGTAATATTAGTCAGCAACTGTTCTCTGTTCTGATTTGCTACCCACAATTCCTTGCCATGTACCCCCTTGCATCTTTCATCTTCCTCACACTTTGCATCTCTCCGACTCTTCTCTCCCCACCACCCCTGTGCCGCTTCATCTCTGGTAAGTAGCTGGAGAAAGTTTACTTTTCTTAAGGTCTCATGGGATTAGATTATGGCCACCTAGATATTTTCTTTTGAAGATCAATTGTGCCATGTAAAAACAGACAATTATTGGAGCAATTTACAAGCTCTTGGGGTTAGGGCAATGGACCTTGGAAGTCATTCTTGATTGCCACTAATTAAAACTGAGGGCAAGGATATAAGAAAAGTCTACCGGGAGATAAAAGGGATTAACCTATGCACATTTTAGTAGTGGTCCGTGGATAAATTACATCACTACTCAGAAACAAGATGAACCAAAGAAAAAATGAGATACATTAAATATGTTCTTGATTAATGGCTCTTACAATCTACCATGTAAGTATACTGTGATTCTACATGAGGAAAGAAAAGGAAAACCTTCCCAGTCCCTGGTTGCATAAGTATAGTTCATATGTACTGAGACCTCACTATACATTATGCATAATTCTAGGTGCCTTTCATGTATTAATTCACTTTATTTTCCAGTGAATGAATGATAGTCACATATTATTGTCATCATCAACTGATGAATAATAACTACATGAAGGAACTTGAAAAAGGTTACACAGCTAATATCTGCCTGTTTTCTGATATTGTATTCTTAGCTATTACACTGTAGGTTTTGTGGATCATAACCTTTGAGGGATAAAGTTATGGATGAATAGACTAGGCAAGTCTTAAAGTAAGTGTCTGTGACTCTGAAATGGGGTGAGGACAGTGAAAGCCAACATGGTCTAACAGGCAGAGCCTAGAAGTTAGAGTAAGGTCTGGTGCAGGTGAAGCAGTGAGGTGATGACTGTGGCCTCAGTTTTCCATCCTCACATTCTCATTGTAAAGTGAGGATAATGCTTGTCCCATTCTTTAAACAATTTCCATATTTTTCAATGGTGTGCAAATACCATTTCAATGGTCTATACAAGTCTATAATACTGCTATCTATTATTTGTATTTTGCTTATTCTAGATTCCAGAAACTATGTGGAGTCAAGAAAGCTATCCTTGTTAGTTAAGTATAGTTTCCACAATTTTAGGCCAAGATTTCTGCTCACCTGCAAATGACCCATCATTCTGTCCCTATCACATTGTACTGTTTTGTTTTAGTCAACTTTAACAACTAGAGTCACCTTGAGAGAGGGAACCTCTATTGAGCAATTGCCTTCAACAGTTTAGACTGTAGGCAAATCCATCGATGGGATGCTTTCATGATTAATGACTGATGTGGGAGGGCTTAGTCACTGTGGGCAGCGCCACACCTGGATAGGTAGTCCTATGTGGTATAAGAAGATAAACTGAGCAAGCCATGGGGAGCAGTGTAGCACAAATTCTAATTGGTCTTAATAATTAAAATCCAGAGTCAGATATGGGGCTAAATGCTGAAAGATCAGAGAGACAAAGGAGCAAGCCACAGTCACTTCTTACCTCCTACCAAATCCTCAGACTGAAAAGGCCAACTTCCTATCTCCACCTCGCCTTGTCACTTCCTCTCTCTGCCAAGCCATATCACTTCCTGTTTCCTCCTCCCAAGCGCTGGGATTCAAGGCCTATGCCACCACTGCCTGGCCCCTAGTGGCTAGCTCCTCACTCTGGTCCTCAGGCAAGCTGTATTTGTTAGAGCACAAACAAAATATCACCACAGAGCTGTGTTTCTCCATAGCCTCTGCTTCAGTTTCTGACTCCAGGTTCCTGCCTTGAGTTTCTGTCTTGGCTTTTCCTGATGATAGACTGTAACCCGTCAGTGAAAAATCACCTCTTTTCCTCACCACATTGGTTTTGGTCGGAATGTTTTACCTCAGCAATAGAAACAAATCAGTTTAAGTAGCCATCGTTTGTTTCCTTTCCCATATGTGTGAAGTCAGTAATAGTTAATGCTCTTGAGGAACTCTATCAGCAATTAGCAAAGGAAAAAGAGACCTGAAGGAGTGAGATGGAGCAATGGGCAACGTAGGCAAAAGCAATCAGAACAGATGAATGGCAATGAGGTTCTTCAGTTCTTCTGCTGACGGGCAAAGGAAAGGGGAGATGAAGGACTATAGAACTCAAGAGAAAAGGGGACACTGGGAGCAGTGCTTTGGGAAAAGGAAAGGGAATTTCCTTTAAAAAAAATAATAATTAATTTAGTTTTACATATCAGTCACGGATTCCCGTCCTCCCTCCTCCTACCATCCCTGCCCCCCCCCCCCACCCTCCCCCTAATTCATCCCCCATTGCCATTTCCTCCAGGGCAAGGACTCCCCTGGGGATTCAGCTCAGCCTGGTAGATTCAGTTGAGGCAGGGCCAATCCCCTTCTCCCTTCACCCAGGCTGAGCAAAGTGTCCCTGCATAGGCCCCAGGCTCCAAAATACCAGCTCATGCACTATGGACAGGTCCTGGTCCCACTGCCTGGGGGCCCTCCCAAACAGTTCAAGCTAATCGACTGTCTCTCTTATCCAGAAGGCCTGATCCAGTTCCATGGGGGCTCCTCAGCTATTGGTTCATAGTTTATGTGTTTCCACCAGTTTGGCTATCTGTCCTTGTGCTTTTTCCAATCATGGTCTCAACAATTCTATCACCAGAGTAGGTCAGTTTGGGCTTTCTCTGGACTATTGCCAGCAGTCTATTGTGGAGGTATCTTTGTGGATTTCTGGGGACCTCTCTAGCACTTTGCTTCTTCCTATTTCCATTGAGTCTTCATTTATCATGGTATCTCTTTCCTTGTTCTCCCTCTCTGTTCTTGATCCAGCTGGGGTCTCCTGCTCCCCTAAGCTCTCTTTCCCCTGACCCTAAGGAAAGGGGATTTCATAGAGACATGATGAAGGATTGTGAAGAAATACTTCGAGCCTGCCTAAGATTGGAAATCATACATTTGTTATGAAGTCAATTAGCAGGGTTACACAATTTCCCTCTAATAGGTCATAGCTGAGAACAGGAGCAAAAACTCCCCATTGCTCATATGAAGATTAGGAAGAATCTGATATCTATTTGGCCACAATGATTCATCCATTCGCTCGTGATAAAGTCATTTATTGAATACTTACTATGTGGCAAATATGGTTTTAACACTGTGGATGGGCCATGCTAAGGCAATATGGATGCAGATTGTGTTTATATGTCACTAGCCTTATGTGTACATATTAACATATTTGTTAGACATAGTACATTTATATGCATATAAACATGCATACAATTTAATTTTAATGTGATTGTGTATGTGTGTGCAATCTTCATCACTGTATACTCACACCAATTTGTGAAATACCATTACTTTTCATTTTGTAAACTAGACATAAAGAGACTACAGGTCTTCTTCAAGGTCATATAGATATAAATGTCTAGGCTAAGCTCCAGATGCTGCTGCAGTGCCCCCAACAAGTGCTCATTTCACTGTGGAATCTAGTTCTACTGCTGAGCTCCCTCAAAAGGTGGTGTTAATGAAAAGGAACAAGAAAGGATGGACGAAAAGGGGCAAATGAAAATAGAAACAAGAGGAAGGTCTTGCTTTGGAGAGAAAAAGGAAAAAGTCACGAATTTAAAATGTTCTTTTGAGGATTCCACATGATTGGACGATGACTGTGATCTGGATATATGTTGACAGGGCCTGTTACCTAGATTCTGTTGGGGATGTACTGTCAATGCACTCTGAGCTTCTACTTCAGAAGAGAGTTGACATTTCCTGGATGAGGGCCTTTTCTTTCATCACTATCTCGGTTTCTAGAGCTCATCACAGTGGACACATGACAGGTGCTTCCTATGGGAAATGGAACTGATGGATGCATATGTATATAATGCCCCATTAGAGGATGAATGTTCAAGAAACACTGCTTTTGGTGTAGCTGTTCTTTTTCTTCCAAGCATGTATATTGAGAAGCCCTATAGTTCTTGTGAAGGAGGTAGCAGATGGTTCATTTACCTGGGCTCTAAGTTGTATACGGTTGGAGAAAGGATATACCTTTTGTGGATGATAAAACTCTTGACAACACATTTGATGAAAATACTTTGTGCCATTTAGACAACTGAAATCAGTCTCCTAAATTTTACTTCCTCTGACTTAGGAGCAATGTCAGTTCTCTGCCCTCAAAGACCTTGTGTAAACATTCCAACTTAGCAGTACCTGAGTCAGCACATCACTGCCAGGGACAGGGGAGTTCAGGGAACAAACAAAATGGTTTATTCATAAGCTGATTTCCCAACTGCAATCCCAGGGAAATTGCTGTTCTCAGAATTAAATAAAGGTCAGGATGCCTTAGTTCATATCCACTGGAATATCTAGGGGATGGCTTTTTCATGATGTGCAGGGCAACACAGGCTACACTATTGCCTAATATGTTGACATGACATGTTTGTCGTGATGGATGTGACAATTATCTTGCTAGTGTCATGGCACACAGGAGCATGTAGGAAAACACCACACTGAGCTCCATAATATACACAATTATGGGTGAACTGAAATTGATAGAAAATTTGGGTGTTGTAAGTGGCATGTCCTTACACCTCAGCAATTCTCATAGCAGTGGTCACTGTTGTGGTACAATTCTCTTCAGCCGGTTCTCTGCTCCTGAGCTACCTGTGCTCTCCTAGCCTATTGTATACCTACCCCACAAAGCAGATGTGCATGCTTTAATCACAGTTCTGACCACCTTCCTCCTTCATAAGCTTTCATAGGAAACATCAAGCTGAGACCTGGACTTCATTAATTTCTTACTGCATATTCAGATAATTCTCATCATCATTTTTGTCTATCTTGTTTAAATGTCTACCTCTTCCTGTAGAGCCTGTATATGCATGTTACAAAGTAGCTGCCAATCATTTACCTGTTTTAGAAACTGCAGCTTTATGTTAGTGAATTACATTCTTAAGATGGCAGGAAGGAATCCACATTTAAAACTCAGGCTGTCAGATTTCAAAGCTAATTTCTTCAAACAGAATTCAACTTTAACTCACATGTAATTTTAGCAACTGCTGTAAAGAAAGCCAAATAAATCCATCTCCTGTCTATCTGCGGCCTTGCAGAAGGATCATGCTTCATATGTTGATCCTACTATGTTCAAATCTTAACCATCTTCAGTGTGCCATCATACCTGCCACCTGCACTGAAACTTTGTACGTGAGGCACAAATGTACCCACATCCCATATTTTGATGCAAACAATGAGCATGGTAAATTGCTGAGTTACCAGTGTCTTAGGAGAGAGAAAGAGAGAGAGAGAGAGAGAGAGAGAGAGAGAGAGAGAGAGAGAGACTGATTTAGTCCTTTAAACTTCCAGTTTCTTCCAACAGCTAGAATAAATGGTGATACTGATTGGAAAACATAGTCCAGTTTGTGGAGGCAGTACAGAGCAGAGAACAGATTGGATACATCCAATCGATCAAAATACCCCATGGCTGCATGGGAACTGAACAAAGAATTGCTTCTTCCTCTCATCATGGCTCCCAACCATCCCTAATTTGGAAAACTAAAGCTTCTGGGAAAACTAAGAGCACAAGTGCCTACCAAGATTGTAACACAAAAAGGGACACACCCGATTCATGGAATGTCACCACATCTAGACTTGTGAGCAAGAATCCAATGAGGGGTAGGGCTAGTGGCAGGAAGACAAACAGTTGGACCACATCAATAATTTTTAGCATGGATTTTGTGATACTGCAGAACAAGGCAGGATGTCCTGGTGCATTGACTTAGAAGTCATCAAATAGAATCCCAAATGCCAAGACCTGAAAAACCTACACCCATTGTTCTTTCTTTTTAGAGCTGGCAGAACTGCAAACTGAGATGATTCCAAGGTATTTTTAGCTGTGTGTATTGATTTTTTTGTCTGTGGGAACTACTATATTCCTTTATAGCCCAAAAACAACAAAAGAAAAAAAACAGCTGCAGCAAAATCTTATGTAAGGCATTGCAAAATAATATTAAAATGACAGCCTGCTAGGGAGTAGCTAAACTTACGGTGTTTGGATATTCTGGCATTTCAAAAACCTCTTTCCTCCATGCCTTTTGATTAAGGATTTTATAGCAGAACTATTAGGTAAATGGATGTAGTGTGTGCTGGGAAACTATTGAGCAGTCCAAGAGGAGATGGTCTAGATCAATAACTGACACTGGTAAAGCATCAGAAACACTTGATCTCTGCTGCAAAGCTCTTCCTCTACCTAGATTTCCGATTTCTATCCACAGTACTAGGGCTTTGCTGCTCTAGACCTGTGCAGTTCTTAGTTTTAGCTATACTCCCTGACTTGGCTGTTTATGTGGAGTGTATGGGAGCACTGACATCTTTTTGTCTTCTCCTCTGCCTAAAGATGACCATCTCCAGAGAAACTGTTTGTGACTCTCCAAGGAGAGCATAGCTACCCCTCCTCCCCCCCAGCCCCTCCTCAGTTGTCCCATAGGGGAACAGCTAAGCCTGGTACATTCAGCTGAGGCAGGACCAAGCCCCTCCCTGCTTTATCAATGATGAGCAAGGTATTTTGATAGAGGGAGCCATTATAGGGTTAAGGAGAAACTTAGTGCTAGGGAAGTTCCCAGGAATCCCCAAGGATGAACCCATCTAAGAGTCCTAGCAATAGTGGAGAAGGTGCCTGAACTGGTCTTCCCCAGTAATCAGATGGGTGAATATTCTAACTGTCATCATAGAGCCTTCATCCAGTAACTTATAGAAGCAGATTCAGATATCTATAGCCAAATACTGGGCCGAGCTCCAGGAGTCCAGTCAAAGACAGGGGAGAGGGATTATATGAGCAAGAGGTGGGAAGGTCAAGATCATGATGAGGAAATCTATGGAGACAACTAAACCAAGCTTGTGGAAACTCACAAACTCTAGATAACAGCTGTGGAGCCTATGTGGGACTTAACTAGGCCCTCTGCAGGTGGGGGACAGTTGTATAGCTTGGTCTGTTTGAGGGGCCCCTGGCAATGGGATCAGGAATATATCTCGGGTGCATGGAGCCCATTCTCTATGGTGGGATGCCTTGCTCAGCCTTGATGCAGGGAGGAGCGACTTGGTCCTGCCTCAGTTGAATATACCAGCTGAATATACCCATGGGAGGCCTTACCCTTTGGGAGGAAGAGTGAGGGATTGGGTTGAGGGGAGAGACAAGGGGGAAGGAGGAGGGATGGGAGGCAGAACTGTGGTTGATATGTACAATGAAAACAAACAAACAAACAAACAAACAAATAAAAATAAAAAGTCAGCAGTGAAATTCCTCAGAAAATTATAATTAGCTCTACCACATGATTCCACGATCTTACCATGGGCATATAGTCAAAGAAAATGAAATTAGTGTGTTGAAAGGTTATCTGCATTGTTTTATGAATTCCAGAATTATTCACAATAATCATAATATGATATCAGCCCCAGCTTTAATTCCACCCCCACTTCCACCCCCACCACACTATAAGATTAGCTTCCATTCCCCCACTATGAAACTGGCCTCCACCCCCCACTGCAAGACTGTCCTCCACCCCCCACTGTAAGACTGGCTTCCACCCCCCACTGTAAGACTGGCTTCCACTCCCCACTGTAAGACTGTCTTCCACTCCCAACTGTAAGACTGGCCTCCACCCCACATTGTAAGACTGGCTTCCACCTCCCACTGTAAGACTGGCCTCCACCTCCTACTCTAAGACTGGCTTCTACACCCCACTGTAAAACTGGCTTGCACCCCCCACCCTCATAAGATTGGCTTCCATCTCCCACAGCAAAGCTGGCTTCCACCCTCCTCCTGCTGTAAAACAGGCTTTCACCCCCCACTATAAAACTGACTCCTACCCACCTTCCAACCCCACTGTGAGACTGGCTTCCACCCCCCCACCCCCATACTGTGAGATTGGCTTCCACCACCACTCTCCACTGTAAGACTGGCCTCCACCTCCCACTCTAAGACTGGCTTCCATCCTCCCTCCACAACACACACTGTAAGACTGGCTATTACATTTTGGTCAGACTACTTTTTAACATGCCGAACTGAGTTTTATCCCTTGTATGTGTCACACTGGTCTTGGCTGCCCTATTTTAAGGAACAGGATGATGTTATGGCTTCTAAAATTTAGCAATATGGATGAGGTCCTATGACTGGTGGTTTCCCTAAGGACTCATCAAATTCTGGCTGGCTCCAGTGTCCTTGTTCTCTGTTGCTATCTGTCCCTTGTGATGTCTTTCTTCATCTTGAAGCATGGGTTTTCCTGTATAGAAACTACATGAAGATAGAAATCACATATTAATCAGATTTGTCTCCCAATGGTGTCTAGTACAACACAAGTACTTACATTCAGGAAAGATCAGTTATGTGAGTGGATCTAAATCTATGCCTTATTTTGATGATGCCTCAAACCTAATTCCAAGAGTGTCCATGTGTTTGCTATTGATTCTGTCATTTTCCCTTTCTTTTGGTGTTATGCCACCTGAAAAATAGACAAAAAGGTGTTGACATCTTACAGAGTAGAGAAGCATTATCAGATAATAATATTGCACATGGATTCTGAGAGAAGATTCCCTGGGTTGAAAACTCTGTCTCCTCCAATTCTTGTGTTACTGTGGGTAGTAACTTGTTTGTTAGTAGGAATAGAGTAGGATTTTTTTTCAGTTGAGTTTACAGGTATGACTCGGTGTAATAGCAAATATTTTAGCATGTTTGTAAGACTAAAGATAAAAATTATCACATATATTGCTAATATCCAGTTAATATAAGGAACAGCTTTCCTCTGTTTAGTTAAGTATTTTCATTACACTGCCCTAGGAACCAAGGCTGGGATTTATATAGTCAACTGTGTTGCTATTTTTAGAATAGTTTCCTACCCATATGATTGTGAAAGTTGTCTTGCAGTTTCTTGTACTTGTAGCAAGGTCTTATAGTGTGTTGGAGTGTAACTTGTCTCTATTTGGTCGCATGAGTGAATATAAAGAATAAATAGCTTGCTTCCCAACTCTCATAGATTGTACCCATAATTTCTCTATCAAGTGCATCTGTTCTATGCCTTTGGCTTGAAAATCACTCTTTTTGATCTAAACAGTGGGTACAGAAGAACTACAGAGTATTCTCTGCCATCTGTTAACATGCCACCTGTCACAAGCTTTGGTCTAGTCTTCCATTTTTTGTTCATTCTTCACAACCACTTAGAATGACCTATGAGGAAGTCACCTTGAAAGATCTCTTATTCTATCATTACCTAGTACTATGTCATTCTAAGAAGATAATGTTTTAATAATACTGATGATATCTGGTTAGTTTCTGAGGATCTGTAATGAAGAAATCTATACTTGCTTCTAATTCACTTCAAAATTTAATAGTTAGCTTCTTAGGCCGAGTTATCTCTGTGTTTGTAATGAGAGTTCAAGAATAGGTTATGGTGGTAGGGTATATAGAGAGAAACAGAAGGTGATTTTCTAAATGTAGATACATTTGAAAGTGAATGGAATGACATTCCAGCTATACTTTAACGACTGGTTGGTGTCATTCTGAAACATGGAATATATGTCAACCCTGGGGTTATGTAGGAGTATTGAGAAGATAGCCAGAGTACTTTTTGTGCCAGAGAGAAATTAGATGCAGTAGATAGATCAAATAAGGGTATAGAAAAAGGAGATTAAGATCGTATGTCTATAACTGTAATGTAGATGTATCCGGCTTGTTAAATAAGAAACACAGAATCGATTGCAGAGTTAAAAACCACGAGGTCAGAGCAAAAGCGGAAAACCTTACCCTTCACTGCTTCTGCGGTTCCTCCTCTCCGCAAGAGACCTACTTCTTTGCATCCTGTCTATTTAAAGACTTTCTGTTCTGTTTTCTCATTGGTTGTAAACCCAGCCACATGACCTCCTTGTCACTGCCTGTTTGTACAGACCTCCAGGTCGTCTATGGTTGGTATTGAGATTAAAGGCGTGTGTCCGCCATGCTGGCTGTGTCCTTGAACACACAGAGATCCGCCTAGCTCTGCCTCCCAAGTGCTGGGATTAAAGGCATGCCCCACTACTGCTCGGCTTCTGCTCTGGCTTGCTCTGACCTCAAGGCAACTTTATTGACATACAAATAAAATCACATTTCAATACAAATAAAATATCACTATACTGTAAACAGAAGATCTGGCACCCAAAGCTTTCTACAAAAGTTACTGGGGTTACCTTGTATGATCCAAGCTCACCTGGTGCAAATGTCACAAAATCCTTACTCTGGTAAGTTGCACCACTTCTCAGGGGAAACTGACTATTCCTATCTTTTGGTGGTAGAACCCGATGAAGTAGTAAGAAATGATTTTTGTGTAGTCCAATATCCGGATTCAGCCCTCAGAGGTACATCTACCCTGGAAATTCCTAATTGCACACAAAGTGGTGAAGAGATGTATGTAACATGAAGGCAGAAAGTAAAGTAATTTGTAGAGAGGAAAAAGGACCGTCAAATGGGAGGTAGGAAAAAATATAGGAAAATACCCATTGTGGTAACTTAAATATTTTTTAAGTGCAATGATGATTCTGTTTACTTTTCTGTTCTCCACAACAGGAAAAATTTCTTCAAAGTATTCAGTCTGATGATTAACAAAATAGGAAAATATGACATGTGTTTTATGTATGTGTCCAAAGGAGTTTTGAGAATAGATTATAATTTTCTCTTCTGTGATCATGGTAGAATAAAAACCTGTCTATATTAGAGTGACACAAACCTGGAGTTGATGACTAATTCTGCTATCTGTGGAATTTCTTTTTAATTGTGAAGTTGAATATTAAGCCCTGAATATGCTAAGCTAATACTGTACTGAATTGCATTTCTACCCCTAGATTCTTTTTGAAAATGGGTATCACTATGCAACCTTAGCTGGTCTTGAATTTGTCATCCTCCTGTCTTAATCTCTAAATTCTGAGACTAATAATATATGTGACTGCCTTTAAGTGTGAACTCTTGAGCTTAATCCCTCATTGGGGCTGTATCTTCTTGACAAACAATGAATAAGGAATGTATGGATTTTGTTGATTCAGTGATCAACATAAATGCCTTGGATGCTCAAATCATCCATCCAGAGATGATAATAGTCACTAAAAGGACAATTATGAAACCTCCTTCATCTTACAATCATCCTTGAGTAAAAATGGGAATGCATGTATTCCCAAAGCCAAGATAGGAAATTATACTTACTATGAGTATGAAGTTATATCTTATTAATAAAACTGTTCACAATACTGTGATTACCACCATAATATTATAGAACCATCTAGCCCTTCCCCCATTTGCTACACTCTGGAGATGTTATTCAACATAAACTTTTAATTAATTTTCATATGTATTTTTTATTCTTTTAGCAATTCCTATAGGAAAAGGCAGGTATACTGGAGAAGAAGTAGTTGGCATGGTAACAGACTATAGATAAACAGTCCCTTCCATAATGGAGAGAGAGGAAAGAATCTACAACAGACCACAGGAAGATAAAGAAGGCTGCAGGTCACACTAATTTCTTAGGAAAGCTAAGCAGAGATTTTGCCCTTGCAAAAGCAAAGTTCTGATGTTATATCATTTCTGTGGTTGTGCTCAACAAACAGGAGAGCTCCTTGCTGGATAAGCAGACACCAGAGCTTTATAAAGTACCTTGTGAAAGTTTGTCCAGGGCAGGAACAACCAAGCTGGGCAGTTAGCTTGGACAAACACTACCAACTGTCTACTAGGCCATCACATATTCAGAAGTTAGCAGATCAATTCATAGTCTCTATTTCTGGTTAATGTAATATACAAACAATTTTCCCTTTATCTATGGGATAAGAGCCAAATCCTATAAAAACCATGTTATTTTTTCTATGCATACATGCCTACGATAAAATTTAACCTATAGATTAGGTACAACAGATTGACAACAATAAAACAATCATAAAATATAATGTGAGAAGTTGTTAAACCAATGAATTATTTATTTATGTAATTTCTAGTTAACAATTTCAGACATGACAAGCTGGAACAGGGATAGAGTGGGAGGGCAGAGAGGGAGATACCATGATAGATGAGGACATCATGGGAATTGGAAGAGGCAGGGTGCCAGGGAGGCTCTCAGGAATCCACAAGGATGACCCCACCTTGGAGTGCTGACAGTGGTCTAGAGGGTGCCTGGACTGGTCTAATCTGGTGACCAGTCTAATGAATACCCTAACCATCATCACAGAGCCTTTGTCAAGTGACTGATGGAGGCAGATGTAGAGATCCATGGCGAGGCACCAGGCTGAGCTCAGGGAATCTAATCGATGAGAGAGAGGAGGGATTCTGTAGGCAGGAGACATTGAGATCATGATGGGAAGATGTGCAGAGATGACTGGCTACACTAGTGGAAGACCATGAACTGTGGACTGGTGGCTGTGGAGCCCCCAAGGGACTGGACTATGCCCTCTGAATATGGAAGACGGTTGTTTGGCTTGAACTGTTCGGGGGGCACCAAGGCAGCGTGATTGGGATCCATCCATGGTACATGGGCAGGCTGTTGAGAGCTTGGTGCTTGTAGTGTGACACCTTGCACAGCCTTGGTGCAGTGGGGAGGGGCTTGGACCTGCCTAGGTTCAGTGTGCTGGGCTCTGCTGATTTCCCCATGGGAGACCTTGATTTGGGGGATATGGGGATGTAGAGTGACTTAAGAGGGAGGGCTGGGGGTGAGGGGAGGGAAGAGGGAGGAGGGAGGACCTGTGGGTGGTATGTAGAGACAGTAGAAAATGTCTTAGTAAAGAAAAATGAAAAAAAATTCAGACAGGGTTCACCTTAAGAACATAGAAAGCGAGACTATTGATGTGGGGTAATTCTGTATAAAAACTGAGTCAGCATTCTTTAGTGTAAGTCATAGTTCTTCTTATTTGTTATATGATCTTAGACATGTTACTTAATTTCTCTAATCTTTATTTTTCTCATATGCCAAATACAAAATGATGTTGATGGTAATGAATGTTTTTCAACATTTAAAAATCTATTTAAACCTACATTTAATTTACTTCAGTGTCTGACCTGTTTGAAGGCAATTAGCCACATATAAATGGTACAATTTTGAATAAGTGATGTGGAATGATCTATGTGTCCAATGCAAGATAAGTTTTTGCCTTAATTAGTACAAGTTGTAAAGAATCTTAAAACTTCTGGCCACCTTGAAAAATACATATCAATAGTACTCATATACGTATGTACCCAGGTGTGTGTGTGTGTGTGTGTGTGTGTGTGTGTGTGTGTGTGTGTGTAAGAGAGAGAGAGAGAGAGAGAGAGAGAGAGAGAGAGAGAGAGAGAATTTCAGAGCTGCCATTTTTATTTGTTCATTAGCACTTTTGTTCATGTGTTCAGAAGCTAAACAGCAAGAAAGAAATATCCAGCTAACTTGTGAAAATCCTGATAAAGACATGCCATTGGATGAGTGTGGTGGTTTGAATAAAATTGGCCACCATAGACTCATAGATTTGAATGCTTGGTCACTAGTGGATGGCACTATGAGGAGTTGTGGTTGGAACAGATGTGGCTATGTTGGAGGAAGTTTGTCACTGGGGGTGGGCTTTGAGGTTTCAAATGCTCAAGCCAGTTCCAGTGTCTCTCCTTTCCTGTTGTCTATGGTTCCAGGTGTAGAAATCTCAGCTCCTCTTTAGTACCATGTCTGCCTGCATGCTGTCATGCTCTTCACCATGGTGATAATGGACTAATCCTCTGAATTGTAAGCCAGCCCCTGTAGTGGGTAGCCATCCCAGCATTGGCCTGGAAGTTCCAACCCCCATTGAGGCTTCAGTAATGATCACGCCCACAAGGCGGGGCAGAGGAAGGAGTGGAAGACCGAGGAGCAGGAGGAGGTGGTCTCTTGGTTCCGGGACGCGGGACACTAGAGGTAGACCGAGCAGAGTTCTCCAGAGAACACCACCGGACTACCCTATACCTTTGCCTGCAACCTACCCCTTCATTTGTAAGTTACCCCACAAAATAAACCTCCCTTTTAACTACGTGGAGTGGCCTTAATAATTTCACCAATAAGCCCCTATTAAATGTCTCCTTTTATAAGAGTTGTAATCTTCATAGTGTCTCTTCACAGCCATAGAAATCCAAAGACAATGAGTATTATGGGTTAGCATGAGCAAAATTGAGTGGATAAGTGAGTGGGCTTTGTAAGAATTCACTCTCCATGTCTAGTCTCTCTCATCAGAGCTATTTAGGGAAAGAATTAGTGCATGTTTCTGGTAACAGTCTCTCTGTGGTATCTCTTCATACCCTTCTCATCTTCTGGCACTTTTCTATAAACATTCATGAACTGGAACCTCTTCAACCAAATGTATTTCTGTAGTCAAGTGACCAAGTGACCTCTCTGTTGCCAGATGGCATGAACTGTCCTTCCACCTTCTGGCCACCTGCCATTGTCTTTTCCATGAAGTTCAACCATCTTTTACACCACAACTTAAACCCCACTTATACACACACAATCTCAAAATAGGTTAAACATCTTTATTACTAACTATTTATGATATGCAAAAAATACCTTTTGTGCATACCATGATATAGCTGTGTATGTTTGCATGATCTTCATCATAAACTTCCCAGAGGCCTCAGGCAACATCTGTGTTGTATATTTATTCCAGAATGAAACACAACATCTGTATTGAATATATATTCAATACCTCTGGGTTGAGATGGGCAGATTCTATCAAGTAGAAGATTCTTTTAAACTTTACTGTTAAAACTTCTATAAATCTAGAAAACATATTTCAGAACTCTGGTTCACTTTAAAATAATCTAGAAGCACATATCCTGAATATCTTTTGTCTGTTTTAAACAAGTTTTAGTTAGGGTTTTATTATTGCTATGATAAAAACACCATGGCCCAGACAACTCTGAGAGGAAAGTGTTTATTTTAGCTTACAGTTCCTCAGCACTGTCGATCACAAAGGAAGTCAAGGCAGGAACCAGGAGGTAGGAATTAAAGCAGGGGCCATGGAGATGGAGGGGTGCTGCTGACTGGATTTCTCTTCGTGGCTTGCTCAGTCTGCTTTTTTATAGCTCCCAGGACCATCACCTTAGGAGTGGCACAACCCTCAGTGACCTGGGCCTTCCCACATTAATCATCAATCAATAAAATGCACAAAGCAGATCTTGTAGAGAAATTTTCTCAGTTGAGATTCCCTTTTCCATGATGACTCTAGTTTGTATCACGTTGACCTAATGCCATCCAGCACAACACACAAACTCAAGATATTTTGGGCCAACAACTTTGCAGTTCAAGAACATATTAATCATTTTTTTTTCTTTCTTTGTGCTAGAATTTCAACCCAGATCACAGTGTATGATAGACATGTATTCCTCCACACAGGTGCTTCCCCATTCTATCTTTCTTTTTGAAAAGAGCTTTATATGAGGCTTTCTACTAGATCGCAGGATGCATAAACATCCATGTCTCCGAAGTCAGAATAATGCTGAGTATAACATGGGACAAAAGAGAAGTAGAAGGCATATATGTCAAGATTGGAGGGAAATGAGGAGAGTAAAAGCCCACATAACATATGACAAGTAGTAACACTTGTAAACTGGTATGGGTTCCGGTTCCTAGTACTACTGTTAATGCTGGCTTTCAGAGGATGGCGGTGTGCATTTGTGTGAGGAATGGAGATCATAGTGGGAAAACAAGATAATCCTAAGCAGAAATAACTGCATTATTAAAAGTACAACTACAAGAATCAATTTAAAAACCACAATTTCACCAACATGCTTTTCAAACTGGTGAATATCTATGCTCAGGCGTTGAAGAAGCATACACAGAATAGCTGAATTTTGATGAAGAGGCAATGGAAATGGAAAAGCCTGATGCCCAACCACTGCCAATTGAGATAATGTTATGCTAAAAAGGAAGATGGTCCAATTAAGATCAAGTCAACTAGTTGATCTGTGAAAAAAAATGACATTTCAGTAGAAATGCAGGTATCACCATCTTCAGTGCGGTTATGAGGTCCATGTTGCATTGTATTTACATTGATTAAGGCTGTGAGTAGAGGGTAAGGTTAAAAATAGTGCATACACATAATGAATCATGATGAATACAGAAGGTAGGAGGATGCTGAAAATGTCTCCTCACTTTGCCTGGAATTACCCTCAAAAAACCCACTGAGACTTATTCTGAGCCAGCCTTGATCCTCTCTGATGCTAGCTTTGGAAGTAGGTTCAAACATCTCTTCTCTTGGTTTCCATTGCAGTCAAGAAACAGAAGGAATGCCATATTTAGGTTAAAAATGAAAACAAGTCAGAGTCATTAGAAATTAAATGATACAATCAAATCAAAATAACCACAAAGAAGAAAAATTAAGACTGGTCTTTTGGCTGTTTGTTAGTCCAAAATTTCCTTTCCCACCCAAAGATAGACATATGTATGTGCAGTTCCCCCATCTGCCTTTCTCTTGGGGAAGCTCGTAGTGTGAATTTGTGGGACTCTTATTGATATTATTGAAGGAAGATCATGTTTTGCACAGTTGTAGAAGTAGCTGGAATTTAGAGACATGTGTATGTCCATAAACTTCTCTGCAGAGAGTGGTGAAATAATCACTAAAACATGAAGGCCCTCTCAGCTTCAAAACTCACTTCCTCCCTTAGCGTTCCTAATGTCTTTATTTGCAATGATCTTAATCAATAATGTCCTTTGACAATGTGTTTCATATCGTGGACAGAAAGAAGGGGAAGGGAAGCAGTCCCACAGGAAGGAAAGGGGTGAAGAACAGAATAAAACAGTAGAATTCCAAAATACGTCACTGAAAGAAATTTTGGAGCTTTTCAGAGGTTTTATCCTTCTTATATGCTAATAAGCAAGTGGGGGCTTAGATAAATGTATTGGTCTGCCTTAAGCAATGTGTATTATGTGAATAAAAATAAACAAGCAATTCACTCTTTGAACATTGAATGGAACCTCTACAAATTTCCATGCACTCTATCAGTGACACAGGACAGAAAGAACAAACAGCAACAACATCAAAAATGAACATAGTTCTTTATTACAGGAAGTCGATAACATAGGCAAATGATGATCATAACCAAGCACAGGAATGATAAGTACTCTGGAAGAAAAGCAGAAAAAAAAAAAACATTCTAGAAACTGCGTTTTTTACATCTTAGTAGCAAAGTGACACATTGAACAATTTAAATGTGTCTGGTGTTACGGAGGAAGATCCTTTCTTCCCACTACTTGTTGAAGATATTGACTGTTCTCCAATTTATGTTTTTGACATCTTTGTCAATTACCAATTAGGTATGATCATGTGGATTTACATATGTTTTTTTTCTTCTATTCCATTAGTATATGTGCATAGTTTTGTGCCAGCTCCATGTTGCTTTTTTAACTATTGCTCTGTAATACAGCTTGAAACTAGACAAGGTGATACCTCCTACAATATTCTTTTTCCTCAGGATTGTTTTTATTGCAATTATATAACTTTTTATTTATTTATTTTTTGCCGACACCTGTGAAGAAAGGCATTTGGTACTTTGAACCGGAATCATACATAAAATTCAGGAAATTAGTAGGGCCAGTGCATGGGAACATGCATTTATAGAGAGAAGACTGAAGATGAGAGATGAAGTGAAGGTAGAGAGGAAAAAATGCTAGGAGCAGAAAGGTTGAAGCAGGTAGAAGCATGAGGGGAATGGGAAATGCGGGCCAGAGGAAATGTGTTGAGAAAAATGCAGTGTGCATGAATAAGCTACCTGGAAACCTATGCTTTCATTGCAAGTAAAAAATATAACAAATAGGGACAGTAGAATACATGTGGTATGAAGAAACACATGGTGCAGGATTACTGGGAGCTAAATGTTTGGGTGGGAATGAGAATAGGGGGTAGCAGAAATAAAGGGCGGGGCATAGGCTAGCCAAAACTAAGGATGTATGAAGAAGCCATATGAAACCATATTAGTTTGTAAAGTACTTAAAGCTTCTCAAAGGAGTTTGAACAGAGATATCCCATATGGATGGACAGTGCTGATCCCAGAGATAAAGGTTATTAAATGAAAATCACAATGCCTAGCATAGGTTACCTCCCTAGAAATAACTGGTTGGGGAGGCCCTTAAATACCCCCAAACAAGACAGAATATAGCCATTTCTCTTGGTTGCCCATCATAACTGGATAGTAAGCTCTTGTTACTGAAGATAATGGACACTATGGGTGAAAACCATAGAGAAATTAACCTTGAACTGATCAAGAAGTGTCCTCTCTCTCTTTCTCTCTCTTCATTTCAAAGTACTAGAATATATTGGGAGGTTTCTGGGTGAGAAGAATACATAAATGATTTTACCCGGCACTGGACTTTCCATATTACAGTCTGGCCTACCATGCAGGACATGCCTATTCGTGAAATATTGGCAAGATTGTTTAATAGGTGAAACAAACTCTCTCTTGATTGGATTTGTAGCCTGTTCCTGAGAATGGAATTCATTCTTGATATTATGAACAAGATCAAAGCCCATGGTTAGGGAAGCCATAGGATTTTGGGGAGAAACTATTGATGTTGTTTCTCTAAATGGTTTAGTTGTCAAAATCCCTCTAAATATTTATGCTTATAACCACTGATTTGTGCTGATCTCAACCTTGGTCAGATAAGCTTCTTACTGCAGAGGGTAGTCATTAATGTAATGACTGCTCAAAATTCTGAGAATAAGTGCTGTGATTGTTCAACCATAGACAGGATATTAAAATCAACTCCTGCCTGGCTGATCTCATCATGAACGATGAAACACGTACGAGCCAGATGATGTGAAGTATATGTCAAAAAGCTGGCTTCGGGACATATATTGGTCTTATACAATGGACTCACTGCAGTTGTGGTTACCAGCACAAGACTTCCACAAGAGTAAGAGAGTTAAAAAAAATCCAGCTTAGAGTTGGTAGAGGCTCCCAAGGCCCCACTCCTATTTGAGAAACTATTGGCAGTTGACAGCTATTAAGGGTATTGTGTGACAGATTTTTACTAGAGAGATACAACACATAAGTATACTCACTCCAGATAAGGAACTCACAACAGACCAAAGTATGAATACTGACTGCTGAAGTCCTACTTGGTGAGTCAATGATAATTATAGGAATATGGGTGAAGGGTTACTTACGGAAGCAGAATTGACTCAAAGAGGGTTGCAACCCCAAAGCCCACCTAAGCATTGGTAAAAATCCTTAAAAGATGGGAACCTAGAACATATCGCACAGCCTACAGACAACACAACATGTTAGAGAGTTTCAAAATGACTCAGTTGCTCTAAACGTCTTCTAGGGTTGCTCTAAACGTCTTCTAGGCAGCTTGGTTGGTTTCTGCTTCTTTCAGGTACCTGGTCTCGTCTCAGAGTCTTCTTTGTAACTTGGCTCATCTGAGAGTGACTCTCAACATTATATATTGTTTATTCATAGAAGAGAGGAACCTAGTCCCTGGCCAGTTTCAGGGACTTCCTGAAGCTGTTTTGGGTTGTTTGCCTTTTGTTTTAGGGATCTTCTCTGCAGGATGGAATGTTTCCATCTCCAAGGAAATAGCTACAGAATAGGGAGGGAAAGTTGCTTTTCTTTGGGAGAAGAGCTTGCCAATGCTGAGATGACCTTACATGTATATGCATATGGACAACACAAATTTAACTTAGTGTGTGTGTATTTTAATGGCATGAAGTCAGATGGGGAAGATGGGAGTAGGGCTTGTTGGGTGAGGGAGAATCTGGAGGGAGTAGGTATGGATATAACCAAGATACATTGCTCTGCATGTATCAAAATTAAGAAAATATGAATAAAATAATTTCTAATTTAGGTATTCAGAGAAGTAAAAGCAGAGTGTGAGAAGTTTAAAGACTAATAAGCTTATATTTGACTAAGTCAGAACTCAGAATATAAAGCTCCCACCCTGCCTGACGGCCAGTCCTGGCTGATGCTCTCACAGGCATCTGTGGGTGGCTGGTAACTCCCACGGTGTGAGAGCTAAGGTGGGTTATTTTGTATTGTGTCTGAGAACACCTGATAGAAATGGAAAGATTAGGGAGTAAGAATTGGCTTGCAAGTAAGAATTGACTTTCGTTTAAGAGTTAAATCCCGGGGATAATTTCTGAGTAATTCCATACTTTTCTTCTGTAAGTCAAATTCCAAAAACTGAATCTTTGAATTGAAACACTTATTAATGTGTACACTTATTCCTACACAGTCTCTGGATAGTTACACAGTACAAGTCAAATATAACCACCCCACCCCCAAATAAGAGGATTCTCTTTATTAGAATTATTACAAAAACTAATGATACACAGTTAAATTTTAAATAAACAACAAACAGCTCCTGTAGCATAAGTATATCCCAAATATTTTATGAGACATGCTTCTAAATATATCTATTCTTTGTCTACTTGTGTGTCTTAATCTCTATTTGCTGCCATCTGACACTCTGCCCTCAAGAGGACCTCAAATGAACTCTGCGCTGGAGTTCAGAACCACAGAAGCCCCAAGCAATAGACAATGAAGGATTCTACAAGTTTTTCTATTTGATCTTTCCAAGATTTTGAAGCTGGTCTCTAAGTAATGTATGGGACTCTCTTCCCCAGCAGAAAATGAAGTGTGTGTGGGAAATCAGAAAATCATTTCTTCAAAAGAAAATACATTGCCTAGAGTTAAGGGGACTTCTTTTTCTCTTCCTCCTCCTTCTTTTCTTTTTTATCTGAGATATCCATACATTCACTACCTTCCACCACTGACATCAGATCTACTCCCTTCCCTGTCTACTCAATTTTGTGTCCTTCCTTCACCCCCACTCTCCAAGTACAGTTTGTGCTGCCCTTGTGCTCTTGGACGTGTGGACACTATTTGCCAAACCTTTGAAGAAAACTGACTCTCCTCCCAGCAGCCATTGATTGCAAATAGCTCCTTATCTAGGGATAGGACATGGGATGCCCACCCCTTTGTTTATGCTGAACTTTTATACTTTTTTGAGAATTACATATATCAGTTCTTTTTTTTTTTTTTTTTTGAGAAAGGGTTTCTCTGTGTAGCTTTGTGCCTTTCCTGGATCTCACTCTGTAGACCAGGCTGGCCTTGAAATATATCAGTTCTATATTTACATCATGTTGCCCCTCTCTGTCCTTCCAAATTCTCTCAAATACCCCCCACCATTTCCCCTCTGCCCTCAGGGTCATCTCTGGAGAAAACATTTTCCCTCTCTCAGTTACTTACCTATAGTCTATTCATCTAGAAGTGAGGCTTCATGAGAATTCCCCCATCCAAGTTGGCATATCTGTTGGTGTCATTTTTCAGGTCTTATTTAGACAACCGTATTTTTGAGATTTCATGGGTGCGGTTTCTCTAATACAAATGAAAAAGAAAACATGGTCTCAAAGCAGATGTTTGAGTCCCCTGACTCTTAAATTTTTTTCTGCACCTCTTGTGTAATATTCCATGAGTCTTAAGTGTAAGCATTTGGTGCAGATGTAAATTGAATCTGGGCACATTTCTGCATTTTGACCAGTTGTTGCTCTCTGTATTGGACTCAGTCTATTGCAATAAGAAAGTTCTTTGATGAAAAGTGAGGACTATACTAATCTGTGGATATAAGCATACACATGTAGAATCATTCAAAATTATACTAGTGTAGGGAAGTGGCAATAGTAGGTTTTACTCTAATGTCCATGATCTCCTCAGCTGCCATGGGTAGTGGACCGGGTTTACAGTACCAGGAATGCAGTCCTTCCTAGTGAGTGGCTCTGAAGTTCAATTGAATGGCTTTTTCATGCTTAGTAGTACCTTGCCATTTTGGCCAATGCTGTGGTTCATAAGACTTATAGTTGGGTAGGAGTACTTACTGCTTTTCTTTCTGGGCAGCATGAATAGCTCCTTCCCATACCATGAGAACTAGTCCTCAGGGAGGAGGCTTATCAATCAGTTTCAGCTAGATTTCTTTAAGCGTTTCCCAAAGTTTGGGGATTTTGAGCAATGATATCTTAACATCAATTTCTGGGAAGCAAGCAAGTGCAATTTGGACTTTTTCTGAATGACATGAAAAGAAATTTCCCCTTCCTGGCATTAAAGTTTTTGTTAGAGGCCAGGCAGTGGTGGCACATGCCTTTAATCCCAGCACTTGGGAGACAGAGCCAGGCGGATCTCTGTGAGTTCGAGGCCAGGCTGGTCTACAGAGCAAGATCCAGGACAGGCACCAAAACTACATAGAGAAACCTTGTCTCGAAAAACCATAAAAAAAAAAAAAAATATTTGTTAGAGAGTCATGGTTGTTCAGGGAAGAATCTTATACCCAATATGGGAATTTGGGAGGAAATGTTGCTTTATATATATAGCACACCCTCATAGTTAAACATAAAATAATGTTTATATATTAAGTAGACATACAACAATGTAATTCTCTATAGTTTTTCAAGAATCCTTAGAGTTATTTATTCTTCCTGTCTTTCTCATCCTCTACGTTGCTCACCCTTTCATCTTCCCAGTTATGTTACCCCCTCCCTTGGTTGTACCCATATTTCCCTCCACGGCCCCTCTGACCTCCTACTGCTCTCCCTAGAGCTCTTACTCTCACCCATGGTTTCTTTCAAACTTTCTGGTATCTGTAATTACTCCAGGTAACATACTCACACCTAAAGATTAAGAGTTAACATCCACAAATAAGACAGTATTTGTATCTCTACATCTGGGTTACTTTACTTAGTATAATAATTTTCAGTTTCACTCCAATTGTCATATTTCTTTTTTATTTACACATGAATAGTGTTCCATTGTATCTATGTACAAATTTTCATTATTGATTCATCTCTTGGAGGACATTTAGCTTGTTTCCATTTCCCAGGTATTTTGAGTTGAAAGCAATGCATATGGCCAAGCAAGTACCTATAGCAGTGCATCTCCACCTTCATATTGCTGCGACCCTTTAATACAGTTCCTCATGCTGTGGTGACCTCAAACATGAAACTATTTTCATTGCTATTTCATAACTGTAATTTTGCTACTGTTATGAACCATAACGTAAATTTCTAATATGCAGAATATTTAATATGTGACCCCTGTGAAAGGGTAATTCGAATTCCTAAGGAGTTACTGTAACCTACAGGCTGAGAACTACTGATCTGTAGAGTAGGATGTCAAGTCCTTTGAGCATATGCCAAAATGTCATATACCTGAGTTATAGTGTAGATCTATTTAATTTTTAAAGAATTCTCCACACTAACTTCCATAGTAGAACCACCAGTTTGCATACTTACCAACAGTGAATGAGGCATGTTCATTCACCCTAGCTTTGTCTGCTATTTCTTTTATTTTTAAAATTAAAATATAATTACATAATTTACCTCTTCTCTTCCCTGCCATTCACCACTCATATATTCCCTCATATTTTTCCATGTATTCAAATTCATTGCCTCTTTTCATTTTGTTGTTATTATTGCATATATGTATAAATGTATAAACAATTACCACCTGCTAATTCTGTTCATGGATGTCTATATGTCTGCGATTTCATAGATGGCCATGTATAATTAAATTACCTGACTAATTCTCCTTTCTCTCAGTACACGTTAGTTGACTATATTTGCCTGTGGGTGGGGCCTTGTGAGATTTTCCCCTTACACATTAGCTTATGTATCAGTGTTGTCATTGTTCCAAGTCCTGTTTTGTGGCCATATTGTTGAAGTATCATGAGTGCAGCATCTCTGTCATTTCTAGGAGACTCGATCTCACAGCATACTTCCTGTTCCTTAGCTCTTACACTCTTTCTGCCCCCTGATCTTAGCCATTCTGACTGGGGTAAGATGAAATCTCAATGTAGTGTTAGTTTCTATTTCCCTAAGTTGCTAAAGATCCCAAATACTTTTAAAGACATTTCTTAACCAGTTTTATTTCTTTTGAGAACTCCCCATGGAAGATCATAGGGCATTTTTAATTGGGCTGCTTTCTTTCCAGACTATTTGCTTTATGAGTTCTCTATATTTTCTGGATAATAATTCTCTGTCAGCTGTGTAGCTGGCACAGATTCTTTCCCACTTTGGGGCCTTCCTCCTACATGTTGGATTGTTTCCTTTGCTGTACAGAAGGTCGCCAGTTTTATGAGGCCTCATTTGTCAATTTTTGGCCCTAATTATTGTGCAAATGGAGCCTTATTCAGAAAGTCCTTTCCTACACTTATATCACGCAGCTTACTCCCTATGTTTTCTTCTAGAAGTTTCAATGTTTCACATTGTGGACTTTGATGCATTAATTCAATTTTTTCTATATGTGTATATGCACTTTTCCCAACATTATTGATTGAAGATGCTTTCTTTCTCCATTGTGTGTTTTTGGCATGTTTGTCAAATATTAAATGATGGACATTACATATCCTCATACTTGGGTCTTCTATTTTGTTTCCTTGTTCAACATGTCTGTTTTGTGTTGGTACCATATTGTTTTATTACTACAGCTCTATAATATAGCTTGAGATCTGTAATGGTAACCCTTTGAGCTAAAAAGCTTAACCTTTTTTTTTTTTTTTGGTGATCTTGTGGGTTTTTTTGTGATTCTCTGTGAATTCTAGTTTTTTTCTCCCTATTTTTGTGAGAAACGAGACGGGGATTTTTATTCAGATTGCCTTGAATGTATAAATGGCTTTGGGTGGAATGATAATTTTCACAGTAACTTGAGCAACATGAGAATGAGAGGTCTTTCCATTTTCTAGTTTCTTTACTTATCTCTTTCTTTAGAGTCCTTTCCCTCCTTGATTGTTTTTATTCTTAGACATTTCATTTTATTGAAGCTATGGTGAATGGAAATCTGACCATGATCCATTTTTTCTGTATGATTCCTATTGGTATATAGAAAAGCTATTGATTTTTTTAAATTATTTTTGCAATCAACTCTTTTTTTAATTTTTTTTGTGGGTGCTGGGAATTGAACTCAGGACCTCTGGAAGAACAGCCAGTGCTCTTAACCTCTGAGCCATCTCTCCAGCTGCAGTCAACTCTATATCCTTATACATTCCTGAAATTATTGATCATTTCTAGAGGGATTTTAGGTTATAAATCTTGGGATCTCTTATGTATAGTATTATATCACCTTCAGAAGGAGACAACAGTTTGAGTCCTTCATTTCCTGTTTTTATGTTTTCATTTCTCTATTGTTCCAGCTAGGGTTTTGACTCAACATTGGAAAGGAATAGGGAGAGTGGACAGCTTTGTCATTTCCTTGATTTCTCTGGGATTGCTCCAAGTTTTTCCCATGTACAATAATGTTGGCTGTGGGTTTCACATGCATGGTTTTAATTGTGTTGAGAATTGTTCCCTCTAGTCAAACTTTATCTAGGACTTTTATCATGTAGGCTTGTTGGATTTTGTGAAGGATTTTTTTTTTCTCAGCTATTGAGGTGAACATATAATTTTTGTCTTTAAGTCTATTTATTTTGGTGGTTTTCAACTTTCCTTGTGCTGCAACCCTTTAATATAGTTCTTCATGTTGTGGTGACTCCACCCACCCATAAAAATCATTTTGTTGCTACTTCATAACTGTAATTTTGGTACTGTTATGAATCATAATGTAAATATCTGTGTTTTCTGATGGTCTTAGGCAGCCTCTGTGAAGGGGTCATAGACCCCCAAAGGGGTTGTGACTCACAAGTTGAGAACTACTGATTTATGTGGTTTATTACATTTATTGATTTGTATATATTAAGCTATCTCTGCATCTCTGTGATAAAGCCAGCTTGTTTTTTGGTGGATAATCATCTTGATGCATGTCTGTATTCAGTTAGCAATATTTTGTATAGGATTTTCACATCCATTTCTTTTAGATTTTCTAACTTAATAGAGTAAGGATTTTAAAAGTAGTATCTTAACTATTCTGATTTCCCCCCCTCTGTTATGATGTTTTCCTGTTCATTTCTGATTCTGTTAGTTTGGGTCATCTCTTTCTTCTTTTTGGTCAAGGGGATGAATAATCTGTTGGTCTTGTTTCTCTTTTCAAAGAACCAGCTGTTAGAGACATTGAAACTTTATATTGCTTTGATTGTTTCTATTTCATTAATTTCTGGTCTGAATTTTTTATTATTATTTTCCCTGTACTGGATGACAGTTTGTTTTGATCTTGTTTTTCCAATTTTTTAGTTGTATCATTAAGTCATTTATTTGTGTTTGGTTTTTTTTTTTGTATAATTTTTATATGTATGGTGTCCCAGAGGTTCTGTTGTGTTTTCATTTTCATTCATTTCCAGGAATCAATCAATCAATCAATCAATCAATCAATCTCTTTCTCTCGCTATCTCTCTCTCTCTCAACATATTTGCCATTCAGCAAAGTGTTGTGGAAGCTCTATGAGTTTGTGTAATTTCTAGTGATTCTTTTGGTGTTGATTTTAATTTTTATTGCACTGTTACCAGGTAGGACACACAGAGTTATTCCAGAATTCTTGAGTTTGTTAATACTTGTCTTGTGTCCCAGGATGTGGTGTGTTCTAGAGAAGCTTTTATAGGCTACTTAGTAGAATTCATATTCTTTGGTGTTTGTGTAGAGTATCCTTCAGTCATCCATCAGGTCCATTTGATATATGATGTTGTTTAATTCTGATATTTCCCCATTTATTTTTTGTTTGAATGACCTGTATTGAGTAATTTGGGTTATTAAAATTACCTGATATAATGGAGTTGACTTTAATCTGTGTCTTTGATTCCAGTAGTATGCCTTTTATGAAATGGGTGCTACAGAGTTTGGTGCATGTACGTGTAAGGTTGTAATGTCTTCCTGGTTTATTGTACTCTTGATTACAATGAATTGCCATTTTTTTTCTGAAAAAAAAAATGTTTATTTCTCCAAATTTGGAAGGTGGTGGGTGAGTCCAGGATCAAAATGTCACCAGATCTTGAATCTTGTGAGTGCCCATTTTCTCTTCTCACTTGCAGAGGGTCACTGAAGTGTCCTTCTTTATCTTTTTAAATCTGTTTTAGCTTCAAATCTATTGTGTCAGATATTATGATAATGACTCCTCATGCCTTTATGATTCCATTGTTTTAGAATATTTTTTCTATCTTTTTTTTTTTTTTAAATTGGACCCTCTATTTGAATATAAGATAGGTTTCTTTTAGGCAATAATCATGGAGTTTTGTTTCTATTTTATTTTATAATTTAATTTAATTTTACATATCTGCCATGGATTTCCCCCATCCCAATCCATCCCCTGCCTTCCCCCCAGGGCATCCCCCATTGCCATCTCTTCCAGAACAAAGACTCCCCTGGGGATTCAGCTCAACCTGGTAGATTCAGTGCAGGCAGGTCCAGTCCCCTCCCCAGGCTGAACAAAGTGTCCCTATATAAGCCCCAGGTTCCAAGCAACCAGTTCATGCACTAAGGACAGGTCCAGGTCCCATGGCCTGGGTGCCTCCCAAACAGTTCAAGCTAATCAACTGTCTCACTTATCCAGAGGGCCTGATCCAGTTCTATGGGGGGTCCTCAGCTATTGGTTCACAGTTCATGTGTTTCCATTAGTTTGGCTATTTGTCCCTGTGGTTTTTCCAATCTTGGTCCCAACAATTCTTGCTCATATAATTCCTCCTCTTCCCTGCCAGTTGGACTCCTGGAGCTCCACCTGGGGCCTGGCCATGGCTCTCTGTATCTGCTTCCCTCAGTCATTGGATGAGATTTCTAGCACAACAGTTAGGGTGTTTGGCCATCTGATCACCAGACTAGGTCAGATCAGGCTTTCTCTTGACCATTGCCAGTGGAGGTATCTTTGTGGATTTCTGGGGACCTCTCAAGAACTTTGCTTCTTCCTTTTCTCATGTGGTCTTCATTTATCATGGTCTCTTATTCCTTGTTCTTGATCCAGCTGGGATCTCCTGCTCCCCTAAGCTCTCTTTCCCTCAAAAATTGCCCTTCAGTACCCCCACTCATGTCCAGGTTGCTCATGTAGATCTCATCTATTTCTCTGTTGTCGGGAGATCCCTGTGTCTTTCTTAGGGTCCTGCTTTCTAGGTAGCCTCCCTGGAGTTGTGAGTAGCAGTCAAAGACCTCAACATAAATCCAGTTACTCTGAACCTTATAGAATAGAAAGCAGGAAGTACTCTTGAACGCATTGGCACTGGAGATCACTTCCTCAATATAACACCAGCAGCACAGACACTGAGAGAAACAATCAATCAATGGGACCTCTTGAAACTGAGAAGCTTTTACAGAGCAAAGGACATGGTCAACAAGAATGGGAAAGGTCTTCACCAACTCCACATCTGACAGAGGGCTATCCAGAATATATAAAGAACTCAAGAAATTCGACATCAAAATGCCCAACAGTCCAATTAAGAAATGGGCTACAGAACTAAACAGAGAATTCTCAACAGACGAAGCTCAAATGGCTGAAAGACATTTAAGGAATTGCTCAACATCCCTAATCATCAGAGAAATGCAAATCAGAACAACTCTGAGATACCACCTTACAGCTCTCAGAATGGCTAAGATCAAAAAAATTGAAGACAGCTTATGCTGGAGAGGATGTAGAGCAAGGGGAACTTTCCTCCACTGCTTGTGAGAATGCAAGCTTGTACAGCCACTTTGGAAATCAATATGGCTCTTTCTTAGAAAATTGGAAATCAATCTCCCCCAAGACCCAGTTATACCTCTCTTGGGCATATACCCAAGGAATGCTCACTCATATCACAAGGGCATTTGCTCAGCTATGTTCCTATCAGCATTGTTTGTAACAGCCAGAACCTGGAAACAACCTAGATGCCCTTCAACTGAGAAATGGATGAATAAAATGTGGTACATATACACAATGAATTACTACTCAGCAGAGAAAAACAATGACATCATGAGGTTTGCAGGCAAATGGATGGATCTAGAAAAAGTCATCCTGACTGAGGTAACCCAGACTCAGAAAGACAAGCATGGTATGTACTTACTCATAGGAGGATACTAGATGTAAAACAAAGATGACTAGAGTTTTGTTTCTTAATTCAGGCAAGATGAATATTTTCATTAAGGGAGTTAAGGCCATTAATACTTGTTATTTTTGAAAGGTATGTAATGATTGTCTTTGTTTTGCTATTTATGAGCTTAGTCCTGTTATGAATTTCAGTGATTATAAATTCATTTGTTTTCTTTTGATAATCTTTTGGCTATGGTTTTTCCTCTACTCAGTCAGAAGTGTTGCTTCTAGTGTTCTCTCTGGTGCCTTTTTTAGGAGGATATGAATTCTTGTCGCTTGTTTATATCATGGGAAGTCTTCCTTTCTGTTTGAACTATGACAGTCTTTTGGTTACACTAGTGTGGGTTGGTATTCTTAGTCTTTCATACCTTGAAGTGCATTGCTCCAGACACTTTTGGCTTTTAAACTTTCCATTGAGAAATCAGCTGTTATTCACATAGATTTTCCTGTGTAGGTGACTTGTATTCTTTTCTTGCTAGTTTAACTACCCTTTCTTTTTCTATAGGTTTAATTTTTAAGTATAGTATGCCTTAAAGTGTTTCTTTTCTGGTCCCATATATTTGGTGTTCTTTGCTTCTTGTATCTATGTGGGTGTGTCTTCCCATAAGTAGAGGAAGTTGTCTTCTATGAAGTTCTTGATAATCTAGTCTGTGCCATTTGATCTAGAGTTCTTCTCCTTAATCTTTGCCTATAATTCAAACATATGGTCTTTTGGTGGTGTCCCACAATTCTTTCATTTAAATATTTTATGGTTTTTGCTTGAGTGGCCCTATTTCTCTATTTTAAGTCTTGATGTTCTATGTTCTACATTATTATATTGAAATGTGCCTTTCTATATTTTTATAAATTGGGTTATTGGGTTTTTAAATTTCATCTTTAGTCCTCTTCAATAGTTCTCTCTTTTCCTTGAAATCAGTTATCAAATCTTAAATTGTCTTCATCATTTCATTCAGTCATATATTTCTTTTTTCTTAAATAAGATTGTGCCTATGCAGAGACACTTTGCTGAGCCTTGGTGCAGGGAGGAGGGGATTGGACCTGCCCCAACTGAAGATACCAGGCTCTGCTGACTCCCCAGGAGAGACCTTGCCTTGGAGGAGGTGGCAATGTTGGTCAGGTGGGGGGGAAGCCTGGGGGGGGGGAGGAGGGAGGACAGTGGTATCTATGGTTGATATATAAAATGAATAGAAAAAAAACTCTTAATAAAAAGAAAAAAAACTAAAAAAAAAAGATAAAAAAATTAAAAAAAGATTCAGGCATTTATTTATATTTCATTTATTTATGTTTTCTTTAAACTCTTTGAATTCTTTGATAAAATTCATGATCATTCTTTTAAATTCTATGCCATGGGGTTCATCTAGGTAGTTTTTGCTGAAGAACATTTCTATAGGGCTAGCTGTATTGAAGTGAGATACAATCTTGAACTTTTATGAGGTTTGTATTTGACTATGTGATCTGGGCAAGTGGATGCCTTTCTCTTGTATAATATTAGAGGGACCATCCTTAACATCATACATCCCAGGGTCTCAGAAGAGAGAACCACTAATGGCGATGACTATTTTTGGGAAATAGAATCTCAGCACACCAAGCACTATAGTACACTTGCTTTAATTCCTTTGGTAACATCCTATATACACAGCTTCAGTTCTAGGAGTGTGCCTAGCTCCTTTCTTGCCTGATTTCTCTCTATATTTATCTACTGTTCCCTTTAAGTTCTATCTTAATTCTCTTGTCCTAATTCTACGTCATCTAGGTCATTTTCTCCTTGTTCTTACTCAGCTAGGACTTCCCCATCTGACTCTTCCTCATCTCCCATCTCGTCCACAGGTAGCCTCTGGTCAAAATCCTCCTTATCTCTCTCATTCTCCATCTCTCTGTTCCTCCTAAGTCTCCCAGGAATCCAGTTATAAACCCAAGCAATACCAAGCCTCTGGTCCAGCAATGTCACCAGGCTTAAATTCTATAGGGTCATAAAGGCAGGTAAGAATTTTCCTCAGGCAGTGACCACCAGGCTTCCAGGGTCAAACAAGAGGGGTGATAAGAATCACATAGAGGGGCAGTAATTGTTAATTATCATTTGCAACACAAAAGGGAAGTGACTAATGGGGTAATGAATTAACTAAAGGCTAAATTTGGGTAATATCTAAGAAGAGGGATCTTATATGCTCCACTATAGTCTTAAATGTGATTGGTAGAAAATGTTAAGAATCTGTAAGTTGCTAGGTCAATGGGAGAAAATAAAACTGCCTTCTTCTTTCCTGTGGCTCCTATCTGTCCAAGCTATCTGCCATTTTTCTGAAGGGTGGGGGAAAGAGTGCTCAGTCACTAGGCAACCTGTGCACAGCTAGATGCCTCTGGTGATAGTTAAAGGGAGATCTGGAACTGGAGGTAAGATTTGTGAAAGGAGGAAGTTAAGCTTAATTGGCACATCCGCCAGGCTTTATCAAACAGGTAGTCTGGACACTTAAGTCTTTTCTTAGAGAGTACAGAGGTATCTCTGATAAGGTACTTTCTTCTGTCTGGGGATGATCTGGCCAGATGCTATCAATAACGATAATTACAGGGAGGCTTGAACTGGGGATCTGGCTGTGCACAGTTATCAGCGCACAAGGTTACCTTTAGTAGAGGGGAAATGGTGTCCAATAAATGATGGAAAAGCTACAACAGCCCACAAGAAACTCATAGCAGGGAATGGCTGATAATCAAAAGCCAAATATCACCAAGGCTACTTGAGCCTCTGCTTGACCCCTGGAAGGCCCTTGGCTACTTCCAGGTATTAGCTTGTCATAATCAGCTGAAATCCTACTCTGTTTATATTTGTGGCTTGCATCACCTTTCTTTGGTTGTGGGTCGGGTGGAAGAGCCTATGCTGCCTTAGACAGGCCCAGCGCAGGGACTGTGTGACTGCAGCTAGCTCATGGACAGCTAGAACATGGGCTTCTCAATTGGAGCTAAGCCTGTAAGTTTGGAGGTGCTCCAGGGGTTTGGGGGGCATGAAAAACTTACCAAACAAGCTGGAATTGTGTCAGCCTTGAGCTTTCACAGGTCTTGTGCATGTTGTCTCAATTTCTGTGAATTCATATGTGCAGCTATTTCTTGCTTGTCTTTGGCTCTTTTCTTTATTCGGTCTGGTTTCATGGAACACTCTTCTGAGAATTATTTGTGCTATATGACTTTATTGTAAACCTGACTAGTTGGAATCACTATGGAAACACATCTGTGCATGTGTCCGTTGGTTCCTGAAAGGTTTACAGAGAAAGGAAGGTTGACCCAGAACATGTGTGGCACCATTTGATGACATAGGATTCATTATTGAATAAAAATGGGCATGTCAGTGGTGCAACAGCATTCTTTTCTCTCCTCTTTCTGACTCTACACAGGATATAATCAGCTGCTTCATGCTTTCTTTAATTCTTCTCCTCAATGATAGGGTATACCCCCAAATAGTAAGTCTCAATAGACCCTCTCCTAAGTTTCTTAAGTTACATTTGTTAGGTATTTTGCCGTACTAAAGTACAAAGTATTTAATGCAGGCTTGTACCTCATATCAACCTCTAGTACTAGCTGTATCATCTACCATCTCATTCATGTCAGTGTTAGATTTGACTATATCCCAAGTTTGTTCTAGTTGTCAAGACTTGGCTTCATTTCCATGGCTAATAATACTGTTTGATAGAGGATATCTTTCTAGGTTCATCGAGGACAAAAATATGCACAAACCGCGATTTCTTCCATCTAGAAAAATCATACTTATTTGTATGAATGAACTATTATAGTAAAACTCCAAAGATCAAAGGCATAATTTCATGAAATGTTTATGAATGCCTATTAAATTTAAACACTACACTAATTGTTGAGGACACCATCAACAAACACATGTATGCATTTTAGCATTTCAGAACTCTCAGATTAATAGGATCCAATTAAACACCTAAACAAATGCAGGAGCTTCCAAGCAACAGAAATTTGCATTAACTTGGCCTCCCCATCAAACCCACCTTCTTACAACAGTTTCTAGACTCTACTGCATAACTATAAATATGAGAATGGAGCATCTTGGAGGCCTAATTTCATCTCTAAAGTGAAAGCAAACCTAACTATTGCCACAGACATTTGGATGTAAAGTGATAACTCCTATAAAGGACCTGGCTATTATCAAGTTCCCAACAAATGACTTTGCATTTCATCTCCTTCCCTTGACCTACTCATCTTAGTTTCCTAGGTTTCAGCTGCCACAGCAAATGGGGGGAGTTCATAGATGAGGAAAAACTCTATACTTTTATTTCATCTGATTTTTACATGTTACAAATAATTCATAGTTCTTACTGACCTATATTTTCTTAAAGTGAACCAAAACTTTCTGAATAAATCAAGCCTAACCAAAAGAAAAACAGAAGAAACCATAAGGGAAGAACAAAAACAAAACTATAGATTTCTCCTGATTATCTAGATCCCGTGCTCCAAGCTCATCACTCTCTGGGTCACTGTGTTTCTTGTTACTAAGGCTACAGAGTTTATTTACAAGAGGAGCACACCATTAGCCATTTAAAAAAGATAAAATGTAGGGACAGACTGTACACCACTAAGGGGGAAAAACCCACAAGTGCATCTGGGGAGGATTGTTCTGACAGACCCTTTAACAAGAGCAGTATCATCTGGGAGTGCAGGAAAAAAAAAGGATAATTTCACGTTTGTCTTGAAGATGAAAATCTCTACTTTCTTTCATTTGTTCATAATCCCAGTGCAGCAGTGTGCTTTGTAGGAGGAGCCAGTAAAATACAAGGGGTCTTTTCTCACTATTGAGTCTTCTTCTGTTGATTTGGAGTCTTAGAAGTACAGGAATGGAAGAACACTTACCAGTGAGCTTGTAGAAACACCCAGATGAGCATGTAGGAATTTCTGGCCCAGGGATCAGGGGATAGTGAGGCATGTCCACATAAATAGAGGTTAGATCTGGAATGAGGTTCAAGGTTAAAGGTTCTTATCAGTAATTTTTCTGGGTTTTCACATTTGGTACTGATAGTAACAGTGACATGCTGGAAGCCACAGTTTCTACTCCATGTGGCCAGAGCTCTCTTCCAGTAAGAGTGGGAAGCATTGCTCACTACATGGTTAGGGGGAGCTATTTCACTAGGGAAGAAAATTTAACCTTTACCTTTCTCCCCCACTGCAGGAACTTACTTTAATTTACAACTTGAACCACTATTTACTTCCCACCTGGTCATCATGGGCTGCTCATATCTGGGCACATCATCTCCAAGTAGACAGACTAGCTGGAAACTATACATAGAGAAGAATTTGAGATATTATAAAACATGGCAATATAGGAAAACTATACTTCAAATGAACAAATATCACGCACCTGAAACAAGGAAACTCAAAGATAGCAAGATATTTAAGTAAACAGAAACTAGAATAATTTTCCCCAGAAAACCTGCATTACAGAGAGAATGAAAACCCTGTTGGCATAGAAAAGAGACAGAAATTTGAATCTTCATGATGGAAAGAAGGATCAGATGAAGTAGCAAATATTCGCATGAAAAATAAAGAGTATTTCTCCTTGAAATTATTTGTTTTATTAATGAATATGTAAGACAAATTTATACCATGAAGATATATATACACACATATACATATATTCATCTGTGTAAATTTTTAAATATATATATATATATATATATATATATATATATATATATATATATATATCAAAGCACTGAGGGCTAGATATAGGTAATTATGAGATCTCTACCCTGTGTGAACAAAAGGGCCTCTTGGGACTCTTTTCCTTCAGTTCTTATGTTGTGTTGTCTTGTCCAGCCTCAATGTGATAGTTTGTGTTTTTGTTTTATTAGATTTTATTTGATCATTTTGGTTGCTATCTCTTAGAAAAATTTTCTTTTCTAGTGAAAGAAAGTGAGGGAAAAGAAAGTGGTTTCCAAGTCAAGTGGGAGGGGAGATAGGAAGGAACTGTGATAAATAGAGGGAGGGGAAACTGTAATCAAGATATGACATATAAGAAAAGACAATTTTCAATAAAAAGGAAAAGATGAAAAAGAAACAAAAGAAGGATCTCTATACTGTCATGTGGCACTTTACTAACACAAAGTAGAATGTCAGATACTAATGTGTAGACCAGTCTGTAGGTTTATCACTGGATTATGATACAAAGAGGGAAAACTAAAACTTTTAATATATACCTACAAGTACAGGAAGGGAAGAACACTGCCTTACAATTTTTAAAAATATTCAAATGATTCAATAGCTGAAAATAAGTACTCCTTTAAAAAATGGCATAAAAAGAAAAGAATAAAATGGTAGACAACATAGCTACAACAATAGTCACATTAACTGGCAATAGTTTAAGAATTACGCCGGGCAGTGGTGGTGCACGCCTTTAATTCCAGCACTCGGGAGGCAGAGCCAGGCGGATCTCTGTGAGTTTGAGGCCAGCCTGGGCTACCAAGTGAGTTCCAGGAAAGGCACAAAGCTACACAGAGAAACCCTATCTCGAAAAACGAAAAAAAAAAAAAAAAAGAATTACAAAAGAATAGTTCAGACTTTTAGAATGGAGAGTTATGCAAGGCTGCACTGTACATTGTTCAAAGAATAATCAATCACTCAAGAATAAAGAGAGGTTGGAAATGTATACTGTAATAGGGATACAAAATGAAACAATATAGAAGATAACCTGTACAGTGGTTATTGATATTTCCTGTATCCTTTCTTTCCTACCTGTGTATAATCTGTTCACCTTTAGTGTTGGCTACAGTTAGCAACTAGTGTTTAATTGGCAGGACATGGCAGAAAGGATGAGATGACATTTCTAAGAAGAGGGCTTCAGTCATTCATAGCATCTACCATGAGTCAATATCTCTCTCACGTTCTCTCTCTCTCTCTCTCTCTCTCTCTCTCTCTCTCTCTCTCTCATGTGTGTGTGTGTGTGTGTGTGTGTGTGTGTCGGGGGGGGGGGTTGTGTGTGCACATGTCTGGAGGCCAGAGATCATGGTCTGGTATCTTTTATTCTTTCCTTGGATTTCTTATGGAAAAATCCTCATTTAATGTAGATTATGGGAAGTTTTAGAAATGCAACAAGGTGGGTTTCTATCCAACACTAAAGTGTAACAAAAGGTTCCTTTCCCAGATTTACATTCCTAAGTTAGTAACAAACTAATATCATTTCCCAAACCAAGTAGTAGACAGCAAATTTTGTGTTGTGGCATAATTACATCTGCCTCAGCTTATAGATTCTGATGATAACTTTATTTACTCAGATGACACCAAATACTGATCACAAGATGCAGAACTATGAGTGATAATTCGAGATGCACATCTTCTTGTTTTTGAGACAGGGTATTTCATTGAGTATGGACATCATTGATTTGGTTAGATAGACTGGACATTATGTCCCAGGGATTCTCCTGTTTCTGCTTCCTAAGCCTCGGGGTTAGAGGCACACACTATAATATCCAGCTTTGGTGTTATGTGGGTGCCAGGGATCCAAAATCAGGTGAGGTTATCGTGCTTGTGTGGTAAGCATGCTTCTCAAGTAGCCATTTACCTACTTCCCAGCCCTTAGGTTTGAGATGTGTAGTCCATGTTGGCTTTGAGGTCTCAATCCCCCTGTCTCCACCTCCTTCTGGAAATACATCTATGTTTTATACCACTGTGCTCAGCTCACAACCATTGTTTTTTAGTACTAGCTGCAAGCATTTAGAAAGTAGCCTGAAAACATCAATCCCATTTATAACAGTTCAGTCCGATTGATTCCATATTTAAGATTCTTCTGTCCATGAAAGTCTTTTTTTTTTCTCACTAATTTTCTTCAAAAAGTCATGTGTTCTTCACAAATGGTGTATGCAAGTGTGTAACAAACATTTTAAAAAGTTTAAACACATTTAAAATCTTAGAGATTCTTCAGATTTTTCTTCAACGTTATCCCTGGTTTCACAATTACTGTGTGTTACAGTAAGTGACTGAACTTGTGTAAAGGATATAAATTTACACACATTTTGCAGCAACTTACTCCTTTTATCAACAAAATTCACATTTATAATACAGGCAAGTACAATCCAAGATAAAACTGTCAAATTCCGAAAAAACCTCATTGTATATACCCTTTATTTTGTTCCCTTAAAAAAAGTTCAACTTTATCAACAAATTTAAAAAGCCTCGAATCCTAGGTAGAGATAATCATACTTCCCAGGTCATTCTCAGCACACACACATTGTTTTCTGGTGCTGCTGTAGGAGAGGATTCCCCACCTCCTTCTGACCCCTGAGTCTATGCCACAAGGTCAGTTTGACAGAGTGCCTGAGCTGGGACACCACAGGGAGGCTTGATACCTGGGCCCCACTACTTCGACTTAAACCATTTCATAGGTGCTTCTTCATAAGTGGACCAGAGTTTGATTCTTCTAAAGTCCTTTTAAAATTGGCCAGACAGGTCCTTTCAACTTCTTGAGCTTTCATTTGACCTGGAGTTGACATCTCTAAATTTTTTTTTTTTGGTTCATGATGGTGTTTGTGGAACTGGTCAGCATGAGGCCAGCTGACAGGGTCAGTCAAAGAATCATGAATCCTTAAAGTCAGGGCTTTCGAACAGTTTCTGAATCTTTTGAAATCATCACTACAGTCTGCTATCTCAGTGGGGACCTTTCTAAATTTCTCTGAGAAGGCATTACTATGAACAAGGGTGGGTATATGGTCCTTAGAGTTCAATCTTGGCCATGGATCTTCTTCCAGTGGCTTGACTGGTGGTGTAGAACTTGGGAACAGAGTCACCACACGGGGTTCTTGGCTGTTTTAAATAGGACTATCAGTCAGATTTGACAAGAGCTCATCTTCATTGGGCAAGTTCCCTTGAGTTACTACTCCTGGAGAGATACAGATTACGATGGTACTCTTGCTGTCTGAGCAGAGCATGCACTGCCTCCAGAGGCCAAGCACCCCTTTCACAAGCATCTTGGCACAGGGCTGTCCTTGCTCAACCAAGAGCAGTAACAATAATGACCTCTAACTCCTGAGTTCTCAAACTCTTCAAGACCACAGGGTTCACCACTGACACCAGCCATCAGGAAGACTCACTATGAAGGGTTCCTTTGCCTTTCACTTTTTCAGCAGATCTGCTTTACTTACCAGCAAAGCTCCATGGAGAAAAATAATCCACACAAGTTTTGGGGGTGGGTTTGTTGGTTTGTCTATTTGTTTGTTTTAATACAGGGTCTCCCTATACAGCAATAGCTGTCCTGGAACTCACTATGTCTACCAAGCTGTCTGCCTCTTCTCTGCCTCCCAGAGTGCTGAGATAAAGGCATGTGTAGTTGAAAATTTTCTCAGGTCCCAAGTTCCTACAGCTCACGAGGCCACATGGTCCCCAGTCACTTATAAAATAATCATTCAGAAGCTTACTATTATTTACAAACTGTATGGCCTATGGCAGGTCTCTTGCTAGCTAGCTCTTATATCGTAAATTAACCCATTTCTATTAATCTATGTTTTGCCACATGTTCCCTGGCTTTACCAGTCTGCTCACATGTTGCTCCTTGGGCGGCAGTCTGGTGTCTCTCCATGAAAGTCTTAAATCTTCAAGATGTTACCTCTGACAGGCCTCAGTGCATTTCTTGTCTCCAAAATTCTGTTCACAAGTGAGGGTTTTGAACAACAGCATTCTGCTCCATGCCAGAGGCATTCTGAAGTGCATTTACATGGTTGATGGAATCCTCTTTGTCAGCTACCTGGTAGATATTGAACCATGATAATCTGTTCTGTCTGTTCCACCATCTGCTTTTTTCAGATAGCACCTGAGACCAAGGTAGGTCATGCTCCAGGAGATACACAGAGAGTTTTGCCTACCAGGAGATTTACTAAGATGTATGCTCAGGAATAGCATATATAAAGAATAAGGGAAACATGATTAGGCTGAGGACAGGCTTAATTTTGATGGGATTACAATAGGGGCCCCCGTTAACCCTGAAGTACTGCCATGTGTGGACCACCCATCAGCAGTGTCCTAAGTTGTAGCATGGGGGATAAGGGAATGCCAACCCGATTTAACCAAATAATTACTGATGGGTGAGTTGACAGTGAAGAAGGTACATCGGTTTATAGGGGAAAAAAACTTTATTTTTAAGAAGAGTAAGAATTAGAGACACAATAGACAGGTAACTATTGACATCGTTCTGGAAGTTGGAAGAATACCATAGAGCAGATGTATTTGAACAGGATGCTGGACTACAAAACTTTTACCACCAATTAGAATGGGATCATAATGACTTTGAGTAGGGTATGTAGGACTATAGTATCAACAAGAGTACAAAGAAGGGGCAGGTTTCCCATGGATATCAACAAAACATGGCATATCAAATTGTAGTAAGACTAAGCACCTCTCCATGTACTAAGGCTAAGCAAGGTGACCCAGTATGAGGAGTAGTCTCCCAAATCCTAACACATCAAAGCAAGCATTTAGGAAGATGCAGGTACTCTGGACTAAACAAAGTCAAGGGAGACAACTTGGTCAATAATGCTTCTTTACTGAGAGTAGTAGGTGGAGGGGAGAGAGAGAGAGAGAGAGAGAGAGAGAGAGAGAGAGAGAGAGAATCTTGCTGTCTTACAACTTCACATTTTCTTCCTATTGAACCAGAACTTGAATGAAAAAAAAGTCTGGGTTTGATGAGTATGTATATAGTCTACTATTATGCTCAAGGAAATATGATTGACTCAAATTTTCTCTGGCGTGTCATGTAACTCTTAAAATTAACTTTATTTTACATTATTTTTCAAGTAGAAAATATACATTATCATAATATTTTGGGGCAGAAATCATACAAATAATGGCAGAATGCCAAAATTCTCAGAAAGAAGAAAATTAGTGTTGGGTGGTTAAAGCATAAAAAAGAAGTACTAGTTCTTAATTTTTAATTTAATTATTTATTTTTTAAGAGTAGGCATAGAATTGAGGAGAATATGGAATTGCTAATCTATATTTTGATTGAATATCTTCACTAGAACTTAATTTACCATGCATTAAAAATGTGTGGAGGGATGTAGCTCAGTCAGCAGAGTGGATTCCAAGTATGCAGCAATTACCCCGTTTAGATCCCAACATTGTATAAACTGGGCATGGGCATCTATAGAAAGTAATTTCAGCACTTTGGAAATAGAGAAAGGAGGATCAGAAGTCCAAGGTCAATCTCAGATGAATAAGGAAGTTTGTGGCTGCCCTGGAATGCATAAGACATAATAACAACTACAACAAAAACCAATTCCAGGAATTATAAAAACTGTTATAATTATTCTTGGCCAAGGAAAGTACAGTGTCTATATTGAACACAGTTTATAATTTCTTCAGGATTAGAAAGAATTGTAAATGTTTAGAGGTGTCCTTTGAATAATTTCTTGGAATATATCATAGATATCTTTAAATATTAAAGAATTATGTTTCTTATGTGCAAGTACAGTAGTGTATATGAGGATGGATAATACCATGCAATAGACTGGCACATTCAATTCATTTCTCCAGTAATGCTAGAAGTTGAGAGTTCTTGGGTCTCATTTTACCAAAGAAGAAACCAGGGCTCATAAAGTCACAGGTAATAGTCTAAGACTGCACATTTGGTTTTAGTAAAAGGGGAATGAAACATTCATACTCTTTCTCTATGAGAACCTCATTTATTGCATTTCCATTCTGTTCAAGAAAGTAAATGTATGGGGCTGGGGAGATTGCTCAGTGGTTAAGAACACTGGCTACTCTTCTAGAGGACCTGAATTCCATTTCCTGTACCCACAGGGCAGCTCACAACTGCCTGTAACTCCAGTTCTAGGGGATATGGTACCCTCACATGGGCATACATGCAGGCAAAATACCAGTACACATAAAAATGAATCTAAAAAAAGAGAGAAAAATAAGGAAAAAAAAAGACTTTTCCAGCCAAGTCTACAAAATGAGTTTCAGGATAGCCAGAACTGTTACAAAATGAAACCCTGTCTCAATAAACAAACACAAAACAAAAGAATACAAACAAACAGACATATATAAAAAAAAGTAACTGTATAAGTAGAAATAACACTCAGATTTAGCTTTTTAAGGTAATCTTTTTATGGTAATTTTATTATTTAACTTATAATTACATCATTCCACCTTCAATCCCTTTTATACACCTCCTCTATTACCATTCAAATTCAATAATTTTCAATATAAGGCTGAATTCAGCTCTGTAGTAGAGTATATGCTTGGCATGTATGAACTCCATAGTAAAATGGTAAAATAAAATATGAAATAATTTATAACCTAGAGATTAAGCATTTATGGTTTTGGTCTTTATCTTGGTTTTCTCTAAATAGTTCTTTACATTCTAAACACATAAAGCTTTCAAATTTTAGAACTAATGGCTGCTATTTTCTAATTATTGCAAACACACATGTATTTCTGGATACCCTAGTTCTTGTATAATATAGTAGACATCCTCAGGGTCGAACTTGTCTCTGTCTTTATTTCCATTTATGTCTATGTATCTTCATTGCAACTTTAACCTCCTTTACAGATATTCTGTTGTGTACATTTATGCATCTCTCTCTCTCTCACACACAAGCATACACACACACACACACACACACACACACACACACACACACACACAGTCCTTTGCTTGCTTCTGTGAATTTCACACAAGTGAATCCAGAGACAAAAATGATGTTCATTGCTGCTCTATTCATAATAGCCAGAAATTGGAAACAACCTAGATGACCCTTAACAGAAGAATGGATAAAGAAAATGTGGTACATCTACACAATGGAGTAGTACTCATCTGTTAAAAAAAATTACATCATGAAATTTTCAAACAAGTGGATTGTACTAGAAAAAAATCATCCTGAGTAAAGTAGCACATATGTAATCACTTACACATGGATATTAAACATTAAGTATATGACAACCAAGCTATAATCCAAAGGCCCAGATAAATTAGGTATAGAAGAAGGGACTGGGGAAGGGGAGCACATAGTTCTCCCTGGGAAGGGGAAACAGAACAGATTTTATGGGTGGACTGTGGGTGAGGGAGATGAAAATGGGAGGAATAAGTGGGAAGGGGCAGGACAGATGGTGTTGAGGGAGAGGATGGAGATGGAGAAACAGCAAGAACTGAGGGACATTTGAGGGGTGGTAAGGAAACCTAGTGCATTGGAAACATTCTAAAATACACGAAGGTGATCCTAATGAAGTCTCTGAATAATGAAGTGAACAGAGGCCCAGCTGGCCATTTTTTTGTCTCCAAAGGAAGCTTCCAGTACCAGGACTGGGTTATATCTAATTGAGGCCAAAGAGGGGGCATGGAAATCCCTAAACAATCCAGGCTGCTGCCAAGAAAACAGGTTATTTTCTATAAACTGACAGCAAGACCCATTGCTGAAGACAATACCTACAGAACTCATTGAACACGGAAAGGTCAAGTTGGTGCCTACATAGACTCTTCACCATTATGTTCTAGAGCCTTTATTATGAGAAGGTCTATAGGCTACCAAAAGAGAAACATAAATACCAACACTTTGATTTTTACAATCTTTCCTCCCTGCAAAATATGCTGGATAAATGGTGGTACAAATCTTGTGGGTGTTACCAATTGATGTCCAGTTAGACTTAAGGCCCACTGCACAGATGGAAACCATACCTGATACTGCTTAGGTGACCAAGAATCAGACTAGAGAGCACAGAGACCAATGGTAAAACCCAGTACAACTGGTCTTTAAAAAAGTGATGATACAATGACTCTTAATGATATTTTCTATGTTCATAGATGAGTGCCTTATTCAGCCATCATCAGACATGCTTCCTCTTGCAGCAGAAGGGAACAAATACAGACAATATGCAGAGAGAGAGGCAGACTGTGGGACACATGGCTCTAAATGAGATATCCATCAAACTCCACCCCTCAGAGCTCAGGGAACGCCGAGGAAGAGGAGGCAGAAAGAGTGTAAGAGCCAGAGGGGATGGAGGACACCAGGATAACAAGGCCCTCTAAGTCAACTGAGTCATAGTAACTCACAGAGATTGAAGGAGCAATCATGGAGCCTATGTGGGTCTGTACCAGGTCCTCTGCATATAATTTAGCTTAGCATAATTTTTGGGTGTGTGAATGAGTGAGTCTCTGATTCTTGTGCCTTCTCTTGGGATTCCTTTCCTTTTGTCGATTTTCCTTGTACAACTTTGATGTGGTGTTTTTTGTCTTAACACACACACACACACATACACACACACACACACACACACACACACACACACACACACACATATATATATATGCATATATTTTATGTTTTGTTGTTATTTCTTAGAGGCCTGCTATTTTCTAATGAGAGACAGAAAGGTGGTGGATTAGGATGGGAGGGGAGGTAGGGGTGACTGGGAGAAGTAGAGAGAGGGGAAATGGTAATCAAGATATATTGTATGAGAAAATAATCTTTTTAATAAAATAAGAAATGACTCAAAATATTAAAGTGTATCTATACAGAACATATGTAACTTTTTCTTTTTGTTATTTCTTAAAAGATACATTGTTATACTTATGGCCTTAGGTATTTTTTTTTCTTTCTGTGAAAACACACCATGACATAGGCAGCTAACAAAGGACACCATTTTAATTTGGGCTTCATGGTTCCAGAGGGTGTTGGTGTACATGACCATCACCATAGGGAGTATGGCAATAGGTAAGAAGGCATGTTGCTAGAGCAGTAGCCAGGAGTGTACAGCTGACCCACAATCAAGAATTAGAGAGAGAGGCAGAAAAGAGGAAACTGGGGGTGGCTTGGATTTTTGAAGCCACAAATTTCACCCCAGTGACCTGCCTCCTCCAACAAGGCCACACCTTCTAATCCTTCCCAAACAGTTCCACAAACTGTGGACCAAGCATTCAAATCTATGAGCCTATGGGGTCATTCTCATTCAAACCAATGTACCTATCTATGTAGAATTTATCTTTTATTCAGTATTCTAAGTAATAGGGAGATCATGTTTAAAGGTCTACTGAAGGATATCTGCTTTATATAAGAAAATGGAGCACCCTCAGATATTGGTGTCTGCAGAGAACACTGAAATAAAACCTCCAGGGATACTGAGAGACACCTGACTCTTATACTTAGGACATTGTGCTTGCTTCTTACTTGCCTTTTCTGTTCCTTACTTGAATCATTTAGTAGACTTAGGGTAGTCAATACATATCCTTATAACCACATAACCCTTTCAAACTGACTGTATTTTTTACCAGATGATGTAACTTATCTCTAATTTCTCTTTGTATGAAGGTTTCTTAGACCTCCAGATTTCAAGGCAAATATGGAACCAAAGCCAGTTAACATCATTCAGGCAATCTTAACAACTGACTTTGGAAGGTATTGTATATTACTAGATGTTCCAGGCCTCCTGAATAGCTTACTTGAGGAGTATGATCTACACAGGTTCATAGAAGGTGTTCATGGAAGGAATCTGCTTTTACCTGTCTTCTTCATAGCACTGTTTCTGTGACTCTCCTGTTTAAGTCCTAGTACTTGGAACATGGTTATAACCTTGGGATCTGATGATCATCTCTTTATCTTTGCTACAAGCTGTTCTTCCCAGGGTCTCTGTGTTTTCTGCTCTTATATCAGCATCTAGTACTAGATGAGACTCATAAATATATAAATGGATAATGCAAAATCCATATCTATATCTGCAAAGACTTTAAATTCAATTCTAATCGCACTCCAAGGTTCCAGTTGGATATATCTTTTAGTGCTCACTCTTCAACCAGCTACAAACACTAAGATTATGAAAAGAAATTTGAGTGGTCTTCATGCAGTATTTGAACAGAGACTCTGAAACCAGGATGGGGCTGTAATGGATCTAATTAAGAAGGAGGACAGATTCCCAAGTTAAAGAAACTATCCTGCATTAAATTATGTGCTCTAAATTTTTAAAGAATTTGTATTTTTCAATCCAGAATGGGAACATCTGGGTAGATATACTTGAGAACTCTGAATTTTCTGGTACTCTTGAATCCTTTATTTGCTCCAAATATCCTCTTTACCACCATTGGAGGGTACAAGGAACCTTTTACCTGCATAGTATGCTGACTATACCTGAGGCAAGCAAATATACACATGGGGCTTGTCTTAAGATCTGAGTTGTCTTCTCCCACTGCTTCTAGCACACCAATAATTAGGGTAAAGTCTTATCAACTTACTCCAAGGATTACTGTTTCTAATTTAGGGGAAAGGGATGACTCACCAATGGTGTTTCAGGACCTAGTTACATATATCTATAGCTATTGGAAAAACATGCTGAGAATGAACTTTGAGGTGTCTGGACCACCACATGTGCAGCACATGGCTAGGTAAGGGTTAGTTTATTGATAATCACGCAATGTTTCTATGACTTGGGGTGCCTTTCTGAAAAGTATGCCTAAAGCTTATTGCAGCACAGTAAAATGGTTATTTAGAGCTTAGAGAGAGATAAACAAAATTTTGTCTTATTTAATAGTTTTTTTTCCCTTGAAAGCTTAGGTCTAAATTTACTTGTTCCAGTGGCATTTATTGGAAAAAGTATCCTTTATCCCTCCATTGAATTGCCTTTATTTTCTTGTCAAATGTTAACTGACTACACTGTATATTATTTCAAAGTTCCTATAATATTTTTTGATCCATTTGTCAGCTATTTTGCTGATACCGTATTGTCTTTTTGATTTCTGTATCATTAAAGTAAGTCTCCATATTAGGTGGTATTATTTTACGGCTTTGTTCTTTAGTATTGTGTTGACTTCTGGGATATTTCTTCTCAATTTAAACTCTAGAAATAGTTTACTAAATAACTTTATGGTATTTTTATTGGGATGGTAATGAATACCTGTAAATTAAGTTGAGAAAACTGATACCTTAAGAATATTTGGCTTTATATTACATGTCATTTTATATGTACTCAAGTATCTCATTAATTTGGATGCTAATATAAAAATGCATTTTTAATTCCAAAATCAGCTTATTTATTGATACCATATAAAATAGAAATTGACCATTGCATATTAGCCTTACATTTTGTAATATTGTAATGTCATATGCAAACAAAGACAGTTTTGTTACTTTTTGTTCAAGTATCTCTCCCTCTCTCTGTCTCTCTCTCCCTCTCTCTCTCCATTTCTTTTCCTCCCTTTCTTGTCTCAATTGCATTATTTAGTTTTTAGGACTTCTAGTACCATGTTGAGGGGGAATGAGAAATGATACTCTGTTCTGTTCTCAACCTTAAGGAGATCAATCTGACTTACAACCAACCATTAACTATGACACTAGCTTTTTTCTTGTTGCACATGATTTGCACAAGCTTAAGCCAGACTAAACTCCAGCATGAAGAGAGGGAGGGTGCATAAAATGCCACTACTAGTTGGGGCCCTATTGGCATTTCATAACTGCTTGTAGAGGTAGGGTCACTTTTCCTTAATGATGTGACCCCTAGGAGGTAGAACACCTTAGAAGGTACAGAAAGCTTCACGCCTAAGACAAAATGGACAGCAGCACAAGCTAGACTCATTGAGGGTGGGTGGAAAGAACACTCAAATGTAGGTGTTGGGTAGGTAGAGGGATGAGCGTAGAGAAGATGGATGTGGGAACAGTTGGGGTTGAATATGTTCAAAAACACATTTTATGAAGTTCTCAAAGAATTCAAACAAAATAATTTTAAGGATATATTATCTTTATAAAGTTGTGGAATTCACTCTGTTTTTAGGGTTGCCAAGATTGTTTTATAAATGAGTATTGAAATTCACCAAATGTTTCTGCTTTGTCAATTATTACCTCACAATTGATTTTCTCAGTTGGTTGATATCTCTCATAGTTTTGATTATTTGATTTTTCAGCTGTTAAGCTAATTTGGGTACTTTAGATAAATCTTATTTGGCCAAGCTATGTAATTACTTTTTATTCTGTATTGAATTTCAATTGTTAATATTTTGTTGACTTTTCCTCTGTACTCATGTTTTCATATACATTTAATCTATATTTTCTAACCTGTATTTCCACAGAAAGCTATGAAAAAGCTAATCTATGTAATAGAATACCTATTTATTGAGATCACTTGCACAGAGACAGTGATAGGCTTTGCTCAAGGACAAATAGCTATTCAGTTAGAGTCAGGAGAAACATATTTACTGGTTGTCCCTTGATATAATGGTATGGCTGAGACTTAGCCATCTTTTGTTCACCTTATGAGAAAAATGTCTAATAGAGAAAACAAGGGAGAGAGCCCCTTTCTGCTTATTATTCCTCTCATTTCTACCACACCAATATTATGCCATGAGATGAGGACTATAAATTATCTGGGTTTCATTTTTTCACATCTCTATAAAAGAGGAATTATATTCTGTCTCTGGACCATCTTCTATATCTGGAAGCTTAAAATCCTTAGTCACACATCCAGTATTAAATGTTAGGTAATGATCAAGAGAATAGGGTGTCCATGAGCACTGAATGTTACCACTCAAAACAGTCATAAGGCTCAGAGAATCCTTTAGGATGAAAAGTTCAAGATATGAACACTGTTCCAGGATAAAGAAGCGAGAAGCTGAACAAACAAATTTAGACGTGAATAGATGGTAGATAGATAGATAGATAGATGATAGATAGATGATAGATAGATATAGATAGATAGATAGTAGATAGCTTATTGATTTGAATAATAAAATATATGTCATGTCAATCTACATTTTGAGTCTAAAATTGTTTTATTTCAATTTTTAAGAAACAAATCTGGGGCATCAGGAAAGTAAAGTCATGCCCTTTCCCTTTCCAGGCTGTCCAAGTCAGCTAGTAATTTCATTAGCCTTAGACTATCAAATTAATCTTGACCTCTGTTTTTCCCCACCCCATTGCCTCACCCTGCCCCAGGGCACTAGATGGAGCTCTATGGAAGCAGTTCTAAGGGCTTAGGGAGGATGGGAAAAGAGTACCCAAGGAATTTTCAGGATCTAACCTTCTCGACTAGAACTGAACATCACACACTGAGATGTTGTGCTACAGATTGCACCCACTGATGGATGGTCTCTTTCTAGACTGTTGCCACCTCTTAGAAAGATGCAAGGAGCTGGAATCCTAAGGATCTTCAGTAGAGCATCATGTATCACAGAAAGCAAAGCTCTGAAGTTCATACAAGAGACCAGAGATGAAATTTCATTTCTGCTTTTTACAGCTGGTTATACTTGGACAAAATATTTTGCTTTGAGATCTAGTGTCCTTCTCCTTCACTGACTCATTGTAAAGAAGAAATGAAGTACAGAGTTCAATTGTAAAATGCCCATGTTATAGAAACTAATACTCACCATGTTTGAGCACACATGATTTTTTTCTTTTTTCTATCTTTTTCTTTTCTTTTCTTTCTTTCTTTCTTTCTTTCTTTCTTTCTTTCTTTCTTTCTTTTTTTCTTTCTTTTTTTTTTGAGGTGGAACGAGGAGAGGTGAGTGCAGTTTGTAATAAGCAATACTAGAAAGTGCTAACTTACCTGTGCAACTTGCGTGTTTTTAGATCCAGTATCAATGTGTGCATCATGGGAAAGGGACTGGGTGAAAAAGAGAATGGTACCATAGCACCTGAAGTTTCAAATCCTTCAGGCACCTTTTTATTTTCATAATTGATCTTCCTTAACCTTGTAACTCTGAAAGATAGTAATAATAATGCTGCTATTGCAGGTGACATCAAGAAAGCATTGGATGGCAAACAGTGTTCTCAATGTCTTACAGTGTCTTACATGCACAGATTTGCTTAAGTTCTTCAACACCCTCACAAGGTTGATGCTACTACATTTGCACTCTCATTTTATATATAAGGTCATGAAGTACAATTTTATAAGCAGGAGACAGAATTTCCTCTGGTTCTTGGATGGATGGAAACAAAAAGTGGACAAAGGTACAGTCACTGCAGGAAAGTCTGAATACACTTACTTAATCAGAATTTTATATGATGTAGAGGCTTTTGGATAAAGACCCCCACAGATTCAAAAACACTTTCCACTTTTGTGCTTAGGTTTAATGTAACACAGACAGTCAGGCAGACATAAGATCAGGCAGGAAAAATACTAACAGACTAAGGGAAGGAATTCAGCGTGACCAGAGTGCTCAGATTTTTATTGATCTACCTGAGTCATAATCCTCATCTTGGGTAGATGATAGAACCCCTTTCAGAATGTATCTATGACTGTTATTCACACAATGCGTTAGAGAATTTCTTTCTGGTCAGCCCTTACATGGGAAGACAAGGGAAGATTAGAATAATGTTTTGCTGTTTTGGTTGGGGAGAAAGGCTCTGGTTTTAGGGAATTGGGGAAGGGGGAGGAAGAAAGAAGGGCAGCAGAACTTCAGAAAGACTTTGCTTTCAAATTGTTTTCTTCAGGTCACTATTTAGGTAACTATTCAAGATAGTGAAGTGCCACAGTTTGGGGTATTCTGAGTGCCAACACACATACATATTAATCATCATTAACTGAGTTTTGAAACCAGTTTGGGATCAGAGTCCCTGTTCTTAGCCCTCTTGCTGTGGCCTAAATTTACCTCGTACTTGGAGATCTGTTGAAGGTTGTCCAGGAACTCTTAATATTTTAGTCCCAGCACAACGATGTGTCCACAGTGATTTATCCTTCTCAGTTTCTGACATCTACCAGGCCTCTTCCTTCTTTGGCATTCATTCTGTTTCTCTGACAAACAGAACAGAAATGCATATGAGCAATGCCAGCCTCACTCAGGAGACCAGGGAGCCAGGCCTGATGCCATACTTGCTTTGAGTCCTACATCTGTGATGAAAATAGTGAGATCTCTCTTGGTGCTAGGGCTCTCTGTCTTCTGGCTATAGGGTGGTCTGAGAATATCATCCAGATTCTAAAAAGGACTGAAGTTCTTACTTTTTGCTTGCAGTACTTTCCAAGGAAATGTGTTTTATAAAAGCATGCATAAATTACTAAAGAGATGATGAAACACTCAAAAGGAAGCACAGCTATAAATCAATTATTAGAGAAAAAAGATGCTTAAAAACCTTTAGCAGATGAAGAGGAAGGAAGCTAAGGTGTTGGGATTTATGTTTGTCAAAGAACAAATGTCTTCTGGTTGATGTCAGGGCCTCTGTATCTATGTTGTCTTCAGTTGGCTTGTAGTTATGGCATAATTTGAAAATCTTTGGCTTCAGCTATGTGAGGAGGAACAGGAGATGCTCTCCGTGGATAATTTCAATAAGAAGAGTTGCCAAGTTTAATGCCTCTGTTGCCCAACCCAACTGAATGGTATCTTTATTTTCACTTGATGTCTACTGTGAATAAACCCTCATGGTATTATTATAACATACCTGTTTTCATTCCTTTTTCATCAAAGGGCTTATATGTTTTTTAACTCTGATCATGGGGATAAAAGAATAAAAAAGAATAGAGAGAAAGTTGTAAGAAAGGGGAATATAATAATATGAGAGGGAGGAGTGAGGAAAAAAGGGAGGAAAGCACATGGTAGTTTAAAAAGGCCTTTTTTTACATACTATAGTAAGCATTTGTACTACATTTATTTATTCTGTGTGTGTGTGTGTGTGTGTGTGTGTGTGTGTGTGTGTGTGTGCGCGCGCAAGCGCGGGCACACAGGCATGCTCCTGTAAGTGTGCCTGTCTATGTATGTAAATATGTATGTGGAAGATTGACATCCTGTATCTCTTTCAATCACTTCAATACCTTGCTTTTTGGAGACAGGGTCTCTCATTGAACCTGGAGCTTGATGATTGGCTAGGGTAGCTGGTCAATGAGCCCTTCATACCCTCCAGTCTCCACCTCCCAATACTAAGTTACAGACACACAACAACATGCCTGACTTTTACATAGGTGCTAGGTATCTGAACTGAGGTCTCCAGGCTTACAAAGCAAGCACTTTACCCAATGAGCTTCCTATTGCTCAGATTATCTTCACAAAAGCATGTAAGTAATAAAAGTTGTGCCCACATGAATGACCCAAGTCAAAATTAGATTTTGCTGAGTCGTTATGATTAGTGAAACATCCTCAAGAGTGTTTGTATGGAATCCTGGTCTTTCATTGACTAGGTATTTATTGATGTTCTCTGAAATGATTGAGGACACTGTGTTAATCAGCATCTTCAAGGGATGAAAATGCAAATGAGATCTGCCCACTCATCTTATGAAATTCACAAATGCAGCCTACTGAGATGAGTGCAGACAGAATACTAACAATGAGCTATGAAATTCATCCTGTGTATGCAGAGCAGGAGGATCTACACCTGAAGCTCTGAGATGTTTTCTTATTCTTCTTTTCTTAATTTTAGACTTCACAGTGACACTCTCCCTGGCACTGATAAAGATTTTTACCTCTTGACCCTAGTTCAAAAATAGGAAGTTGGAAGTTTGTGTTTTATTTCCATTTATTTTTAGGTAGAACATTCTCTTTTTTTTTTTTTTTTTTCAAAATAAAGTTAAATAACTTGTATACAGTTTAAAGCATTTTTGAACCATAGTGAGAAAACAAATTCCATTTTAAAAATGTGCAGAGCATATGGTGCGTGTCCTGGAGGACAGAGTTAATTTAGAGGTATCTACAAGTCCCTGGGTAGCTAGAGTGGTGGTGTTTCTTCATAAGCCAAGGAATGACACAGAAGTGTTTACCAATAATTAGTGCTTATATATTGTACATGACCTGTATTAGTCAAGAGGAATTCAGAAGTGATCCATGCTCACTTCTCAAACACAGTTCACCATCTACTCTTTGTGTGTGCATGTGGTATAATGATGTAAAGAAATCTACTGTTTTGTTTACTTCAAAAACAAACTGGAAGAGTAATTCTACACCATACACTCTCACAAAAGATATAAAATGTTCCCATCCTCTTCCTGTCAAAGAAATGGAATGGAAGACAAAGTGTTCTGGAAGGCTCATAATAGGTAGAGACCCTACAACCCACAGGAAACATAAGAGGATTTTTATGTTTAAAAATGGGGTGGTGCACGCCTTTAATCCCAGCACTTGGGAGGCAGAGGCAGGCAGATCTCTGTGAGTTTGAGGTCAGCCTGGGTTACAGAGTAAGTTCTAGGAAAGGATCCAAAGCTACACAGGGAAACTCTGTCTCAAAATAAATAAATAAATAACCCCCCCCCCCCAAAAAAAATGGGGATCTTTAAGACCAGGTTTTCCTAGGCTTGGACTTGAACAAGCACAACAAAATTCTCTCTCTCAAAGATTGGAAGCAACCTGGGCCCCAGTCCCTTTTTCTGCAGGAAAGAGTCAATAATCTGATCATAACTAAATCTGTTTGAGTGCTGTCCTTTCTTTCATGAAATGCTACAAATTATAAAATGGCTAGGGAGTTAGGCTTTTTTCACCCCAGAACTGTCCAACAGTAAATAAATCTATTTTACTTTACTGATTTCTTTTTAAAATATAGGAAAACTAAGATAGTGGGCCTAAGCGATTGTTAAAGCACGCACAGTTTGCTGACTTAGATACACAGTCAGGACTCTGTTCTTGATACTAGGGAGTGTCCGGCATTTCCAGGTAAAATCTCAGCTCAACTACTTGTGAACATGGTGAACACGGTGGGGAGTTATCTCTCAAATTCCTCAATGTTACTCATGATGTAAAATGATGATGACAATTAGAATAATTGAAAAACTAAATGAGTCAAGGATGGTTGAAGATCGAACTCCTATGTTTGTGAATGTGTAAAGCGAGACTCCTACTCTGAAATACCCAATTAACAAGTTCTCCCAAAGCAAAACATGTGCCTCCCCTATAAATTATCAACTTCAATCCTAGGTATATTCCCATAAGAACCCAAAATATATGAGCAAAACTGTTCATATTAGATTAAAAGAAAAAGTTCCAGAGGATGTATCACTGGAACTTTTTCTTTTAATCTAATATAAACAATGATACATTCACTGTAGACTACTGGCAATGGTCGAGAGAAAGCCTGATCTGACCTAGTCTGGTGATCAGATGGCCAAACACCCTAACTGTCCTTCTGGAACTCTCATCTAATAACTGATGGAAGTGGATGCAGAGATCCTCAGCCATGCCCCAGGTGGAGTTCCAGGAGTCCAACTGTCGAGAAAGAGGAGGGACTGTAAGAGCCTGAATTGTTGAGACCAAGACTGGAAAAGCACAGGGACAAATAGCCAAACAAAGGGAAGCACATGAATTATGAACCGAAGGCTGTAGAGCCCCCATAGAACTGGATCAGGCCCTCTGGATAAGTGAGACAATTGAATAGCTTGAACTGTTTGGGAGGCATCCAGGCTGTGGGACCTGGACTTGTCCTTAGTGCATGAGCTGGCTGTTTGGAACCTTGGGCTTACACACGGACACTTTGCTCAGGGTAGAAGGAGGGGACTGGACCTATCTGTACTGAATCCACCAGGTTGAAATGAATCCCCAGGGGAGTCTTGGCCCTGGAGAAGATGGGAATGGAGGGGAGGGGCTGGGGAGAAGGTGGGGGTGGGGTCGGGAGGGGGGAGGATAGGGGAACCCAGGGCTGATGTGTAAAATTAAAACACAAATATAATAAACAACAAAAAAGGAGAAAAAAAAGAAAATGTTCCTATAAGGTAATAACCTAAACAAATAGGTAAAAGAATAAATATGTTGTACCCTATTTATATAATAATATATTACAGATCTATATGAATAAACCAAGTAGTGTTATACACAATAATATCATGACTTATTTTCTCAGACATAACAATGAGCAAAATAAGCCAGCCACAAACAAGATTATCTATACAATTCTTATGAATAGCTCAGAAACATGCAACATTAATCTATGCTGATAGAACTTAAATATTGGTCACTAGAGCATGCACACATGTGGCAATAGGGAATAACTGAGAAGAAGAAAGAGTCTGTGTTGCAGAGTGATCACACAGGTAGCTACAAACATCAAATTACACTCTGTAACTTTGTGCACAAAACTTCCAATACCTTAACAATCCTACCACCCTCTCATCTCAAAACCAGCCAGGTTCCATATTTTCACAAGTGATTCCAGGTTGTCCTGTGAGTTATTATAATATTAAACAGTAATCTGTTTCTATAGCAAAGAAGTAAAATTTTGCCTTGAATTCTCAAACAGATTATCAAAAACTAGAAGCAGATTTTTTTTTTTTTGCATGAAATGGTTAAGTGACCTGATTTCTCCCATTGCAACAGCCAACAGCCAATCAGGCAATTCTGCTTGGCTCAAGGGCAATGGGGTTAGGAAAGGCATCCAAGAATGGAGTCAGTGTTTTATGATCTGCCCCAAGCCACACAATCATGCACTAAATCAATAAAAATCATCCACAGATTTTTGCACTTATTTTAATAAACTAGCATTTCTAGGAGTCTCCTAGACAGACAAGGAACAGCTTGTCATTGGGCCAATGAACATCTTGCAAATAACAGTTCTCATTGTTCAGTCTTAGTCTGGTTGGTGAACAAATGACTTCACAACTCTACAGAATGAATGTAGCAATACGTTGACTTTGCACATGGGTGGACTTTGAACTTCATTTTCTAAGAAGGAAATTCTGTCTTGTAGTGTTACTAAGCTCCAGTCATATTTAGTTCACTAGCTCATATCACTTATGGCAGGAAGAAGTGGAATTCTGTCTGGAGACTTAGACACTACACATTTCTCTTCCTGCAGTAGAATAAAAGATGTTTTGACATCTAATTTTAACAAAACTACTGTTTGATGCCATTTCAGGTTTATCAAATCTTTATTGAACATTTGCTATGATTCTTGAAATGTATATGAGAGCTACATTTTGTAGATGGGATGCTGAGTTATCTGGTTTGCATAATATTTTATTCTGACATTGTCAGAATTTGAATAAATATGGTCTGACTTTGAGGAAAACTCTGTGGGTTTCTACTTAACTGTAGATACCTTCTTAAAGTGAAATAATCACATAGTAGTTCTAATTATATACTTGCCTTTAATAAAGAATTTGACCTTGGAAAGATTACTTCATAGCCTTAGCTGCTGTCTGTTGATGTGAAGAGCAAATCCCCTGCAGTAGGATGTCTCTGAAGTGTTGTGGTTCTTTGTTCCTACCATGTGTAGCTCTCTTCTTATTTCCTGCCATAGCACAAAGAGAAGAGAACCACATTAAAACCAAAGGCAGCTTTATTTGAACTAGGAATGTGTTGGGAAATTATAATTCAAACCACACAATCTATTCTTTTCCCTAATATGATTATTTCAAAATGCCCCTTCTCACAGAGAAGAGTTGAAATGAAAGGCTGGTTACCCAAGGCCAGACTCTAAAGATTTCATCAGCCAAAGCAAATGATATGCCAAATGATCCACAAATGGGTAGAAACAATAATGCTGATCTTAAAAACAATTTAGTATGTGAATTTCTAACAGAAATATATTAATATTATTTAGATTATATGGTTGTAGAAAGACAGTCTTGAGCTATGATTGGTTTACAGGCTCATGTAGCAATTTTGGAAAGAATTTTGGTGTGTGTTTTACTACAGATTTGCAATGGATGATGGTCCTTCAACTGAACAGATTGGATTGATTCCCTTGCATATTTCTCAATGGAGAAGTTACTTATTTTCATGAAGCCTTACAGATATGAGTCTCACCTTCGAGAATTATATTCTTAGTGTATACCCCTTGATTTCAAGAAGTTAAGAAACAATCTTGACTCCTTGCCATTTGGTAAAGCCAGAAATGTTCTTTGTCTTATTCTTTGTTGATCTACTTCAAAATTATCCACAGAACTTTTTAAAAAATGGCCTTTTCGTATTTTAGTATTTGAGTATATGCAAATTCTAATTGAGCATGTGCTGTCTATAAATATCAGTGATATGATTAGGGAATAAAAGTAACTATGGAATGCCAGGAATTCAGAATAAAATGAAGTACATGTATCAGTAGAGATATGAATATCTGTCTTGAATATTATAGTGAAGGAGAAATTAATATGGTATTAGAGATTCCCAGAAGATTCCTACAAGGAAAAGATTGACAAGAAAAGTTTTAAGCATGAATAAGAGTTATCCAGATAAATGAGTTTAGAAGGACACTCCTAAAATAAGGCATGACGGAATAATTCTTTACCTAAAGAATTTAAATATCTGATTTAAGTAATGGAACTGAATGATATTGTGTCCCACAATATATTGTGCAACCTAATAAACTTATCTGTGGTGAGAGACCAGAACAGCCACTAGATAGACATAGAGACCAGAAAATGGGAGCACACACACACACACACACCTTTAATCCTATCACTTTGGAGGGACAGATCCATCTGGCTCTCTGTGAGTTCAAGGCCACATGGGAAACCACCAGGCAAGGTGACATACACCTTTAATCAGGAAGTGATGGCAGGAAGCAGAAAGGCATATAAGGCATGAGGACCAGGAAGTAGGCCTGTTACGTTTTTAGATTCAGCTCATTTGGAGGAAACAGTATCAGTCCAGGTTTGTTTTTATTAATAACACCTTTGAAGGTTTGTGTTACATCTGGTGCCCACTCGAACCCAGGACCCTGAGATTAAGACTCTCATGCTCTACCGACTGAGCTAGCTGGGCCGCAGCAGTGAGAGAGAGCCGAATCCTAACCACTACACCATTACAACTGAAGTCCAATCTAACAGTGAATGGGGTGCTCTTCCTAGGGCCATTCTTTTCCTGTTTGGGCCACCCATATCCTAGGAGCTTTCATCACAGTCCAGTGAACCCTCAGAATTTATGCCCTCAAGTGCTATTTTTTTCCCAAGAGCTTATGGGCCATCAACATATTATCATGCATAAAATAGAAGAGGATCCTTATAAGAAAGTAAATGATATAAATATAAAAATACCAATGTTACAATACATCTTATTCAGGTATGTCTCCCAGTTGAAGAAAAAGGATAAAACCTTGCCCTAAGTGGTTACCCGATGTCAATTTTGAGTAAAGATACTAAGTAGAGGAACATTCCCAGAAAAAGACTATTACAAACAGTTGTGTGTCTCAGGTGACATGTGAATACTAGTTCTGAAAGGGAGTCTGAGCAGAATCCTATAGGATTAAGCAAATATTACAAAGTCCTGTTAATCCATTTTACAGTAGTATTGGTACTTACCTTATCACACCCCAGTCTTAGTTGAAACTCATTACTGAGAGTATCTTTGGACTGAAGTAACAATACCTCAGGACAGTTATGCTACTGGTTCATAAGGTAGGGGTGTGAGTGTGTGTGTGTGTGTGTGTGTGTGTGTGTGTGTGTGTGTGTGTGTATTGGGCAATGATCACAGATCACTTATCCATCCCTTTTGTACCTCTAGAGAAAGGACACTTAGAAGGAAGGGTACTCATCAATTCCACCATATATAAGAACCCAGGAAAATTTAGAGGACATTTCCTTATCACACCACAGATAACCTCTGATGTTTGGACTCCATCAAGTAATCATAAAAATTTACATCAATAGAATCTGCTTTTCACCCTTTCTTGACTAACCATCACCTCTCAATTTTCCTCTACTAAGCCCCTCACTTTTATTTATGGAGCAAGCTGGCTTATATGCCTCATTTACTTTAATACCCATGATAGATTATGGGTTCAATATTATCAGTGTTGTTTACAAATTATAAAATTAATGATCTCACTGTTAGAGCTTATTATCCAATTATACAGGATTATAGAATAGGACCTTTCATACTAGTCTATTTAACCTCAAAGCCATATAAAAGCTTTACCCCACACTAAACTTTCTCTAGAACCTTCAACATACAATTCACCACAAAGGGAGAAATGAATTCACTTTTGAGGAAGATAATTTTCTAGAAACCTCTCAGGGATGGAAGGAATAATTATGAACCCAATTCCTTCAATATCTAAGCACTTAGAAACGAGTTCCTTGCAAGCTATTTTTGTTCTTTGGGTTCCCATTTAGTACCAGAAGAAATGATCCTTTAAAAGTCTCTTACTTCACTAAACTACTAGTATGCTTTCTGAAAATATGAGCAAATATTCCATGTTCTCCAGATGAATTAAATCTTCAGGTAATTTATAGAAGACAGTAATATATTTCTGAGAGGATTATTGGAATTAAATGCAACCTTATTTTTTTTCTTCTTAAATTCCAGTAAAACCTTTAAATGAGGCAGGGAGCAGAGCAAACAGTCAAGGGAGCTGAGTAATTCTTCATGAAATGTCTATGACTAATGGAAGTCCTGTGGTTGTAGGGGGTAATAATGTAGATGAAGATCAGTAGGAATTATTGGTCAGCAATACACAAAACACAAGAGGTGCATTGGAAAGAAACATGAAGAAACAGTGTTCAGCTTTTTATCATGGTGTCTTCTAACTCCCTGTGAGCTTGGGCTAAAAAGAAGAGACTTTGTACCTCTTGTTGTGAAGGGAGGAGGGAATGTTTCTCTTGCTGAACTGCATTTGACATCTCTCAATATGTGGGGATAAGACTGACAAAAATTTCTGATACATCCAGTTGGTTTAATTGGTCCTTGTCACAGACCTTACTAGTTTACTGAAGTGAAGATTTCACAATCTTTAGAATCTGACGTGGCTACCATTTTCTGGCTTGAGCCTCTTGGATGATAGTAGGGAGCAGGTACCATTCAATTTGCTGAGCTACAAAAACTGCATGACATGACATCATCATAGTAAATGCCCTTTCTATCTCTTTCCTTTTCTTTTTTTCATGAACAACTAATTTCAGGGTTTGGGAAAAATAATGGCAGGTTACTTGTAAGTTAGCCTACATATGAAGTAGTCATGAGTAACAATAATTAAGTGCTTCTCTAGTCATTGGAAACTGTTTTCAATAACTTCCTCTAGAAAACAAAACAAAACAAAAAAACATATCAGCAGATACATCTGTAACATTTTTACAAGGCAGAAATAGAGAAGAAAACAACATTTCATCAAAGAAAGTATTATTTCTATGTATGAATGTACAGTGTGTGTGTGTGTGTGTGTGTGTGTGTGTGTGTGTGTGTGTGTGTGTGTCTCCTTCTGTGGATCTGAGACATAGTATGTATGTAACCAGTAAAGAGTGAATTTGGGTATTTCTGTATATGTACTTGACTCCTTCCATGTTGGTAGCGTTTATGTATTTGGATCAGGCCCTCTGGATAAGTGAGACAGTTGATTAGCTTGAACTCTTTGGGAGGCACCCAGGCAGTGGGACCAGGACCTGTCCTTAGGGCATGAGCTGGCTCTTTGGAACCTGGGGCCTATGCAGGGATACTTTGCTCAGCCTGGGAAGGGGAACTGGACCTGCCTGGACTGAATCTACCAGGTTGAGCTGAATCCCCAGGGGAGATCCTGCCCTGGAGGAGATGGGAATGGTGGGTGGGCTGGGGAGAGGGTGGAGGGGGAGGGAAGAGGGAGGACAAGGGAATCCGTGGCTGATATGTAAAATTAAATTAAATTATAAAATTAAAAAAAAAAGAATGTTTGAGAATAGATGACTTCTGAATTCTTTCTGTGTGGCTAATGTAAGTTAATTTAATCTTTACAGCTATCCTATTGACAAAACAATCATTAATCCTACTTTTAATAATGAATTAGCCTAGTCTTTGAGAGATTTAATAACTTGACCAAGGTCACAAATGCTGTTAGCTGGTCTGAAACCTAGTTATATCAGGACACTAGAATTATTGCGCATTACAAAATGGCCCCACTCTATTTCTCTGCCCAGGTCTGTTTTTATTGTCTGTGAAATAAAGAATGATAGAGGTGGTCTACAGAAAAATGAACCTAAAATGTAATAATGTGACCTGTAAATCTGAAGATTTCTTTGTCATCAAGGGATGATGGAAATAATATTCCAGTGATATTCTGACCCCTCTCTCAGGGAAAGAGCTAGTTTCAACACTAGACAGGTATAGAGAAGGGCTGGAGTTAATTCCCATATTCATCAATCATTAACTCTAGTGTTTGGTCTGGTTCTCTTGGTGTCTCTTTAATACTAGCAAACCGGAAACTTGTGTTTCCAAAAAGAAAATACAAAATTAACCTAGGGCATTGTCAGTTCTGTTGGCCTCCCATCGGAATTTAGACTGCAGATTTCCAGAGAAGTAAAAGGCAGCAGTTATAATTGACTGGTATTTACAGCTTTTATTGTGCAGCAGCTACGACACAGTAACTAATGACCGTTCATCCTTCTATTACTACATGAGTAAATGTAGCCAAAGCAGGGTTAAACCTATTATATTTTTGTAATCTATTGTTATTTTTATATGTTAAAGTTAGTGGTTACACAGTATTATATTCTACTGTTGTTTGGGGTATTGTATCCAGTTCTTTCACTTCACTCCTTCATCAACATCGAGTTAGTTACTGCTAGGTCAGTACCATTTGATACCCAGTGTATCCCCAAATCAGAGAAGCTAGTATATCAAATAAGGCTACTTATTATTTAATCAAAAATATTGATTAAATATTATATGTGTTATTAATTGTTCACACAAAACCCAGGTTAAAGAGATAAATTGAAGAAGATATGGCTTCTGCTTCTAAGGAGTGTGTGCACTTTGGGTGAATAATGTTGTATGAGGTTGAAACCTCAAGCTAGCATGTAAAATATCGAAGATTATGATTAAGCAATTAAGAGAGCAGATGAGAAAAGAGTCAATTTTGCCAGCTCAAGAAATGTTCACAAAAGAGAATGTCTGGGGTGAGCGTTTAAGGGATAAATGATAACGAATTTTACAAAACACAAATGTTTTCATATGAGAGAGGCATGAGCAAATGCATATGCAAGCACCCACAAGCCTGTGGCTGACTCAGAATATATGCAAGGGGAGCAGAAAAGGACCAGTCTCAAAGGGCAGGTTGGATCTTCAGCATGGTTGTCTTGAACAGATTAGGAAAATGTTTGTCAAGTGAGTGATATCTCCACTACTTTCAAGTGCTAAAGTAAGCCCATTCATGTAGTATTTCCACTCTTCCATTCACAATACCACATTAATCAGGTATTGGGAGCTTGTAAGAAAGGTTCTATTCTATGCTGTTCATTTGCCCTAACATGCCCCAGGCATTACTAATGTTTTAGCTCACTGCCTCACTTTATTTCATATTTCCTTTCTGTCAGTAAGCTTTAGAAAATGCAACTGTCACTAGTTCAGATTTAATAGTGAAGGAATGAAGGCTATTTTTGGCTTTCACCTGGAGTCTCAGGTCTGTTCTCAAAGTGGAATTAGTAAGAGAGGAAAAAAAGGATCGGTGAGGGTTTTTTTTTCTGATAATTTCCCAATGTTCATAATGCTGAAGGATCTGAGCTGTGATTGTAGGCAGAATTAAGACATTGAATGATTTTTCTAGTGATGTTCAGCATGGTTGATATTTTAGAGAAAAGCTGAGAGAGGTCATGAGAAACTCATATTTCATGGTGAAATCTAGAAATGGCATCTAGGCCAAAAGGATGAATAAGAGAACAACTATACAAACAAGAAAGGTAGAAATGATGTTTTCTTGTGGGCAGCATGTTGGGAGTTAGCACGGTCTTGTTATAGCATCTATGCATCTGAGAAAGAGTTGAGAGATAAAAGTTCTCTAAATAAGAATTTCTTCAGAAAGACATCAAAAGTATAGAACAGCCGGATTTAATGTGATGTGGATGGGTAATGGCACATCACTGAAGGGTTTATAAATAGCAACTACTAAGATTTTTCACTACTGAATATCCCTTCCATTCCAAAGCCATGATGTGTGGTGTGTGCCTGAGGATCTGGGCATGCTTTAAGCTTATATTGCTAATGTTGAGAGAGGCCATTTGTGGTTGATATTTACTGAAGCTTGAATGTAGCCTGAACCAAAATATATTTGCATGTATACCTGTGTATATATTTGTGTGTGTGATTGTGCATGCAAAAACAGCAAGTTATATGTAAGCATTCAGTAGTATTTTAGAAGAATTTCCATTCTTAAACATTTAAAAAGTCATTTCAGGCTCACATATTCTTTAAAGGATAGATGAACCTTTTCCAGACTTTGGGATTCTCTCAGAGTCTTTAGCTGCATTTTCAAATGCTTTGGGTTTGGCAGGTCACAAAGTTAATATGTGCCAGGTCTTTTTTCACTCAATTTTTAAACCCACATGTACTTCAAGAGAACTTTATACATATGGTTTTTATTCATTTACACTTAACTCATCAAAAAACCTTGAGGACATGTGAAGCCCAACAAACTTTCAGAGTCAGTATTATTAAAACTTGGGAAATTATTATTAAATCCAAATACTCAAGGGTAGCATTCATTTATTAATCAGGACTGGTTGTCTTACACATGTATCTCATCAAACATTTGTTTCATGAATGAGTGGCTGGAGTTTAGTTTTCAGTTGTGAGAGCTAAATGCTACCAATACTAGCAATACTCCATCTTTTTTTAAGTGTTGGCTGTGGCTTTTAGTTGAATCATCCAGGAGATTCTTAATTCTTTCAATAACGTATTAAATGTCTTTGTAATACAGACAAACACCAAATTAAACTACTCAATTAAGACATGAGTTTTTTAACCCATGATGTTGACCTGGTTGACATATGTAATTACCTCCCTCAGTGGTGAAGCTTAAGAGTCATTAAGTAGCCAACACCTTAAGTTACAGACACACGGAGCTGAATTTGTACTGCCAAGCATCAGCCAATGCAGTATAATTGGATTTCTGCTATCTACTCAATTTTCTTCCTGTAGATATTCTTCCTCTATTGTCAACAGAGAAGGAAAAAAATTATATATATAATTTCCAAATTTGCCATCTCCTGTAATAAGAAATGAAGCAAATATGCAATATATATAAATATAGAGAGAGATAAATGTCTATAGATAGATACACATGTATATGTATGCTTACATATACACATGTGTATATGCACACATAGATACAAATGTAGATCTGTATGTATGCATATATCTATCTTTGTACATCTTTATCTATCTATGTACCTATGTATCTATCTCTCATCTATTAATTATTTGCTTCATTTCTGATTATAGGAGATGGTGAATTTGGGGATCTGACCTGACTATGAAATTAAGAAAAAGGTAAAAATTTCTCAGTTTGCACAGTTGTGAAATAAAAAGACTGTGTTAGCTGGTAGTTCACAATCTACTGTTATTTGAAAGTGTGCTATGCAATCAGTACTGTTCTACACAATTAGAAGACCTGAAATCTATATGTCAGTAGTGAAGTCACTTTGATTCATGTCATTTTAAATTTTTGACATAAACATGTTTTTGATAATGTGAAAGGAATAACATTATTTTCAATAAGTGAAGGTTGGTCATCAGTTTTCCTGATATTATTAAGTATATATTATTTTTAAAAAGCTATTCACTGATGGCAAAGTAGGAATTTTCAGAGATAGATCAAAGAATGCTTTTGTGTTGAAAGGTTTTTTTTGTTGTTGTTAAAGATGGTTTTTGAGAGACACATGTTCATTTTACAAGCATTTCTTAAAGATATTGCTTAGTTCATCAGGCAGTAGTGGTGCACACCTTTAATCCCAGCACTCAGGAGGCAGAAGCAAGCACATTTCTGTGAGATTGAGGCCCACCTGGGCTACAGAGTGAGTTCCAGGAAAGGCGCAAAGCTACACAGAGAAACCTTGTCTCAAAAAACGTAAAAACAACAACAACAACAAAAAAAAACCCCACATATTCCTTAGTTCATATTTTCATCTCCTTTGAAAGTTTCTACTAGTGTCCATGAAAAATGTCCATGCAGTAGAGGCATCTGCTCTGTAGAAACCCTTGCCTTCCTGGATGAAATTGATTGGTTCAGGCATTATCACATAATCACAGAAACATCAATAAGATCTCTTGGAATTCTTGGCTTAAAGAAACAGAATGGGAATTTCCAGTGCTAGAAGTTGCTGATGATAATATTCAAAGAGAAGATTCTAATATGGCCACTATCAAAGTCCTCAAAGTCATCTAAGTCTTTCCATTAACATGGCTGCCCATTTCAATTGTATAATGTTGTTGCAAACTTACTGGTTTGAAAGAATACAAATCTATTAGCCAAATTTCTTTTACTTGGGAGTCTGAGCACAAGTTACCTGCTTTATCTGTTAAATATCCCAGAAAGCTGAAATCAACAGACTTCCAGGAGCTTCTCTCCAGAGGCTTGGGGGCCTTTTTCAACTTCTTGTAAATGATGGGCAGAATTAATTTTTGTGTGGTTACAAGACTTCAGTTTTATTTTTCTTGTTGCCTCTTAAAACCTCTAGAAGGGGTTAGTATCAGCCCCTAATAGCAGCCTTTTTGAGAACCTAGTCCATGTGATACAACAGAACACTATATAATGTGCCATTATCATGTTGTGGCCATCCACCATATGCAAAGGACTATATCACACTCCATGGGAAAACTTTTCCCTGGTTTCTCACAGGGTAAGGAAACTTGTGACTCATATTAGAATATGATTTTCGCTTTGAGGTCTGGTAGTTCAACAGTTTCTTGGAATTTATTTATGTTTTATTTACTTTTTGCTCTAGGTTTCCATGTGGTTTGAATTTCTCATAAACAAACATTAACTAAGGAATTATATTATGTCCATGGCCCCTCTAAGAAAATAAAGACTATCTGAAATTGATTGCAGAAGTTTCAAAACAATTCTATATTCTGATAAATGATTTGTAAAGATGGTAAGTTGTTTTTCTTCTATGGGTCAAAGTTCTATATGTGTGCATATTTAAGAATTCATATAAAGAGGAACAATGTGTGAGTTTGCTTCAGACTGGGCCTTTCCCTCGTCATAAAATGTGTTCTTGATGTTCATTCTGTGATAAACACACAGTATCTTTTTTAGAATACACAACTGTGGTAGAGGCTCTTTTATCTAATATCCATGCATCTGTCTTGACAACTTAATTGAAACTCTCTGTTTTCTTTCTTAATTATTGACTAATGCCATTAGCGTCTTAGCATATATAGCAACAGGTGTTTCTCTGCAGTGTGCTTGCACATTTCTCCTTCTGGTTGAGTTATATACTTAAGAGTCAATTGTGTCTGCTTACAAACAAGTTTATACCATCTGTTCTTGTTATAGTAATTGTGGATTCTAATAATATGTTACATGAAATGAGAAAGAATAATTATGGAAAAAATATCAAAGATACTAACAAAACAAAGTATAATTCTTTAGAAAGATTTAATAAGTACTATTTGTTCTTTGGAAGGAACTGAGTTAGGACATTTTTGCTTTTACTGTTAGTTATCCATCCCCCAATTTCTTTATCTGCCCTGCTCTCTCATCTCTCATTCCCCTTAATCCTTCCTGTTCCATTATTTCCCTTTCCTGCTTTGTATCACTGTGTTTTTTCTTCCCCCAAAGTCATTGTGACATAAAACCTAAGCAAGCTCAAGCCACACAAAATCCCACCATGGAACAGGGGAAGCAAGCATGAAGTCCCACCCCTACCTAGATAAGAAGCTACTGGGAATATGAGAGTTGGTTTTCTTTAAAGGTGTGGTCCCACACTTCAGTGGGTGGTCACATGGACAATAGTATATAGAAAGTACTCATTAGATTCCATGAGCTTATAAAATGACATGGTGTTGGGTGGGTACTAAATAAGGGTGGATATGAGAGGAGATTAGGTAGGGAGAAAAATTCATCAAAATGCAATGTATGGAATTCTCACCACACTAAATAGCAAGAAGTAACTAAATTAGTATTGAATAAAATAATTGTAAAAGATTGAGAAATTATGATGAATTATTTTTACTTTCCAGGAATCTTCAAGATTAATTTTTACCTCAAATGAACTAAAAGAGAACACGATTTACACTATGGAAATAATAGTGTGCTATCATCATGTTAGGGGAGTAGCTCAGTATTAGGACACTTGCCCAGTGTGTGTATGGTGCTAAATTCAATCCCAGCACTAGAGAAACAAAACAAAACAAAAATAAAATTCTTAAAAGGTACATAACAACTTATTTAATGTGTCCAATATAGGTGAGAAAGCCTTGGACCAAAATCAAGTTTTAGCCATACATATCCATTTTGATTTAAGAAGTGTACACATCATCTTTTATGATTATTTTCATTTTTACTGACATTTGATCATCCTGCCAACATGATCTTGTTTAGGAGAACTGCTACCTCAGTTTTGTTCCTTATGACATGAGCTTGTCTTGGCATGAATTCTCAAATTTTTGATAATGGTAATTTATTGGTGTCAGGGTATTTTTCTACCAGCAGGTTACTCTAGGTTCTAAGATATGTCCTTTGCTTTCCTTCAGATACTCTTTAGTCTGCCTATATTTTGTGGCATATTTTCCATTTTTTTCTTTGTGGTTGTTTCTTTCTTACCTTCCTTGTGTGGTTGGAAAAGCCTGTATTGATTTTAACTGAATCAATACTTAGGAGTAAAGGATATGTTTCTATGATCAACCATAAGAAAATGAGATCACAAATACAATGTTGAAATGAGAGCTGGTGGGAAAAAGAAAACTTAATTTAAATGTAAATAATATAACTGATAAAAATTTATGGTCTTGAACAAACTATTTCAGTTCCTGATCTTTTGTTTCTTCATCTCCAAGTGGGCTCTGACAGAACTCTTCTAGAAAAAGAAAACAAGCAGAATGTATGTTGGAGCACCTCAGCTGTAGATCAACATTTTTTTTTGTATTTTTTGTAAGAACTGAATGACATTAGCCACCACATACTAGTATGAGAATAGAGTGTGAAGCAAGAACTTGGACCAGTCAATGTATTATATGGGAATCTGGAAGGAGAACTACAATAAGGTTGATTTACTTGTATGTCAAACTAGATCATCTTACTTCAGAATAATTGAGTTTGAATCTGAAGTAGACAAAGGGGTGACTTATTCCTCAGAACATCAGACCTAAGGATTTGATTTGGGATTGTAGGCCAATGCTGCTGCTGCTAATGCTTTCTTGGATATGAATGTGCTACAACTGTTTTCTACTGTCTTCTGTCCTCAGATACTCTAAAGAATAAACCTTCATCATGTAGAGTAAACCAAAGATGCCTCTCTTTCTTGCTCTGAAATAACCTTCTGTGTAGTACTAAAGAAAAAAGTATATCATAATCTTGGCAAACTTGAGACCTTAGCGAATTCTTGGAGAATTATAGACATTTTTCATCATCTGTAAACCATAAGACAACATGGTTGACCAGAAGCAGTGTTTGTTAGTATAATACTTTTCATGTAATACTTTCAACAATTAAGAGATGTTAGAAGGATATGAACTTTAATTTCTTTAGAAGAAACTTTCGAAATTGAATCAAAGTCTTTCTTTATAGGATATCATAAGTCATGCTCATGAGTTAGTACAGACCACTTGGAGAAAACAATACTCATACAGATTCCCCCTCCCACTTCTTCCATATCAAAATCATTCATTGCTCGTGTCACATAATCAGATTGATTGATTATCTTGAATATCTGTATTTCATTTTCAGCCAACTCAAGACATATTCAACGCATCAAAAAAAACTAACCTGGTGATGGCTTTCCTGGGTTTCTCTGTTGGAAGAAGACACCTTCTTGTTCCAGTAGAAGCAGATGAGGAGGAGAGGGGATGCTGGTAGGAAAGTTTATATGTCTCTGTTGGTGAGCAGAAGGGAAGCCAGGAACTAAGAGCTTCAGTCACTCAGGAAGAACAGCTTTTGCTAAATTGAGAGCAGCCTCTGTGGGTACCACTTCTGACTCTTTTGGTTCTTGGCACCAGCTGTCTGTACTGACATGGATGCCAGACTTGAAAGTTTTTGTTGTTATATGAAATTGAGGGTCAGGTTTTATTAAATTGTTAGCTTCCAAGAAAGGAATACTTGTTCAGAAACTAAAGAAGAGTGCTTTGATCAATATCTGGCTTTAGGAATATTTAGAAGATACTCCGCATTGTTGGCTGATTTATAAGTTTTTGTGTGTGTTTTCTTATTGCCTACTGTTTACCCCTCCCATTCTGTGTCACCCATTGTATAAATACATGACACTTAGTTATACCCATGACAAATGCACCATTGCTTCATACCTCTCTCCTCTCTCCTCCTCCCTTTTTGAAATGCTGGGGATAGAACTCAGGGCCTTTTATACATGCTAAGCAAGTACTCTGCCAATGAACTTCATGCCTGTCCTTCCCCCACACACATACAAACCCACAAAATTACATAGGTAGGTTTCAGGTCCTTTTACAAATACCCTGAACAAGATGATGAACCAATTCACCATTGTGATATGAAGCACGTTGTCCTCCAGAGGATTCCTGTAACAGCCAAAACAAAGTTGCCATCTCTTCAGCTTTTATTTCTGGGATGGCCTATGAGGACAGACAGCACAGAGCCCAGAGTGTGGCATTCAGAATCACTCTTGGCTCTGAGCCAACTCTCATCCTCATCTGACTTGACAAAATGGGATGCCGAATAAAAGGTATGGACTGGCTACAGAGATCTTCCACCTTTTTGATTCTTCTTGGAATCTGTTATTTTCCTTGGGCTGCACAAAGAGAATCTTTTCCCTCCTCACTCAAATTGAGCATAACGGCAGAGCAGATGGTGCTGGTCAGTTAAGTAACAGCAGAACACAGGGAACAACTTGTTTTCAAAAACAAATGGCTCTTCTCAGAAGGTACAGCCTAATAGGGCTGACAAAAATCAAATTCAGAGAAATTCTCTCTAAGCAACCAGCTGGCTAGCCATTTCTCTAAACTCTCCTACAAGGGATTCAGAGATCTTTCTCTTCATTTCTCTTATGTTGAGGGCAGTATGCCTCACAGAAGGCAAGGAATAATGAATAACAATGATTGATCCAAGCTCATTGATATTATTGTATGTTTCTGATTTCATAGTTCCAACACCTTGACTCACATAATTTCCTAAATCAAGTGTAAAGAAGCCAAATAATTTATATTCATTTTTCTGTTGAAAAGAAAAAGGTTAAAAAAGTTTGATTATATTGCTGAGGTCAAGAAGCCCCAGGTGGAGCTCCAGGAGTCCAATCCGCTATAGAGAGGAAGGATTATATGAGCAAGAGATATGGAGACCATGACTGGAAAACACACAGGGACAAATAGCCAAACTAGTGGAAATGTATGAACTGTGAAACAATGGCTGAGAAGCCCCCATGGAACTGGACCAGGGCCTCTGGATAAGTGAGACAGTTGATTAGCTTGAACTGTTTAGGAGGCCTCCAGGCAGTGGGACCGGGACCTGTCCTTGGTGCATGAGCCAGCTTTTTGGAACCTAGGGCCTATGCTGAGACACTTTGCTCAGCCTTGGTATAGGGAGGAGGGGATTGGACTTGCCTCAACTGAATCTGCCAGGCTGAACTGACTCTCCAGGGGAGACCTTGCCTTGGAGGAGGGGGGTGGATTGGGGGGAAGGCTGGGGGGGCAGGAGGAAGGACAGGGGAAAACATGGCTGATATGTAAAATTAAATTAATTATAAAATAAAAATATTTTTTAAAAAAGGAGTAATGAGCACAGTTATCATTCATTTATTCATCCATGTTTGCATGTATACTTCATTCATGTTTTGTGTTCAGCCTGGAGATCATGCAGTGAACTGGTACATCATATTCTTTGCTTACAATGAGACTGTAGTTTAGCAGGTAGAGATAAAAGATAGCTAATGGAAATAAGATACAACATCAGTGAATAGGAACATAGAACCATTTAATGTAGCCTGTTAGCAGAGAAGGCAATAACTATGGAAAAGAATAGGACCCTGGTTCTGTGAGATAGCTCAGAGGTAAATGCACTTCCTAGCCACATTGAAAGCCTGGGTTTGATCCATGGAACCCACATGAAGGAGAGAACCAAATAATGCAAGTTATCTTCCATTCTCCATACATGTGCTGTGGTATGCATGTGACATACCCCACAATACACAAAGGTAATTTTAAAAAAGCTTTTGTTGTGTTTGCTGAGAGAATAGTTTCCTCAAAGTCGTGTTTTGGTTGAGATAAGTATCAGTGAGAAATTATTGAGGTTAGAAAGGTTGGGGCTGGGGAGAGAGGAGACAAAAGGAAAAAAACAACATTCCAGCAGAAAAGGTAGTCATCATCTCTTCCACATGTATTCCTAGGTTGGCATGCCAGAACAGACAGAAGCTATGGACTGGGTGAAATGACTTGGGGTGTCTGGGACTATACATGACTCTAATAATGGTTATGGATCTGGCACAGAAAGTGAACAGTAGAAGCCTGATTGTGTAGCATCATAAGATCATCTTTAGTAAAGGAGTTTGGCTGATACCTCAAAAGTAATGATGAAATCTGGAAGGTTTTACAAAGTGTCATAGATTAATTGGTTTAAGAATATCAATTAAAATGAGAAGCTCTAGTTAGAACCACTTGTCCTAGTCCAAGTTAAGTGATTTAGATTTGGATTCAGGTAGTAAGTAGGTGACAGGACTGAATATATTCCAATGACATTTAGAAATGTGCTCCATTGAGACTTGTAAGGATATAAATAACATGGATTGATGTCAATCAGGACTAGACTTGTATTTGTGGAACTAAGTTATGAGGTAATTTTTCACTTCCTCCTCACATTTTTATTATAGACTACCTTGACTTCACACTTTGGTCACTACCCTACCTGAGAGGCCTGTTGCAATAGACTCCATTATTACTTCAGAGTACAGTGAGTGGTTGTGGAATATTCCTTTACATTGTGTCAAGATATGTCACTGTGGTTGGTTTAATAAAGAGATGATTGGCCAACAGGCAGGCACAAGAGGTGAGGCAGGACTTCCAAGGCAGAGAGAAAAGAGGAGATGAATCTAGGCCTGGGAGAAATGCCAGAGGACATGGAGAGGAAACAAGGGATATACGGTGGAAAAGAGGTAAAAAGCCATAAGGCAAAACTTAGATTAACATATATATGGATTAATTCGAGTTCTAAGAGCTACTGGGAGAAGCCTAAGATATAGGTTGATCTTTAATAATTAATAATAAGTCCCTGTATCATTTTTTGTAAGCTGGCAGCCCAAAGGAAAATCTGTTACAGTGAGTGGCATCTATGTCACCATCAAAGTAAACTTTAAATTGCTTTGAGATTAGATTCAAGGGCAAACACTAGAACAGTGCTTACTTCCCCTTAGAACAGACATGTAGTATACCCTGGAGAGATTTTAATTCCCTATAAAATAATTAAGGTCTCAATCCTTGCTGGTATATGAATACTCCAGTCACCTGTCAAACACAGGAAAGAAGGTACATTCTGAAATATATTCCTTATCTTTAGGCACACAATACATTTGAATAGCTATGTGTTTGTATGTATGTATGTAAGAGGAAGATTTTCAATATATCAGTTCCTCTCCAGTCATGTAAACAAAATAACAATGAGGGTAATGACTTGAGTGTCTACGGTCACTAAGAGTCAATGAACAGGTCGTCACTGCAACCAATTATATTTTTCACTTCCAGATTGGTATTGGTGCCCTGTGTAAACACCACACACAATTGTCTTTATCATGCACTAGCTGCTGTTCTCACGTTAAATGTAAAAAATAAAATTGTTTTTCAAGTTGCCTTACAGAAAAAATGTCTTAGGACATTTAAGTGACTTAACTGTAAAGTGACAATGAAAACCAAATACAACTTTCTACTAAATCCACACAACTCCAAGCTCCATGCCCTTTCCACCACATGATGCTACCGTTCATAGGCCTCATAATCAGAGAAGGGTTCCAAAGGAATTTGGTTGAGATTATAACTCATCCAGGAATCAGGGGTCATTTGATGTCAAAGAGAAATGACAACCTTTCCTTTGCAACTTCCACAAGTAAAACTTGAGCCTTCACTTATGACTGGTGATCTGAGTTTTTTAAGGTAAATATAAAATACCAAAACTTTTACCCAAGATGTTCTTGGCCCATATAATCTTGAAAAATCCCTAATCTATGTTACCTTTTCTTATTATGAAACTATATGATCACATTGTAACTTATTCTAATCTCCTCAGCTTCTACTCTTACCTTTCATGTCTTTACTGGAAAAGTTATTTTTCCTTATTAGGAAAGATTGTTAAAGTAGGCTTCTCCCTTTTGGTCTACATGATTCACTCTACCACAGTTAGCAGTTTAAGAGTGACTTAGGTAATCCTTGAACATTTAAGCAGTGTTATTTGGCAGGCCAGCCCTCTGTGAGGCCCAGAGAGAGGCAGAGCCATTTGGCATGGCTAAATTCTGTGACGTGTTTGCGTTTTTCTCAATGCTCATTACATGAGGAAAGAAAAAAGTTACAGCTTATGATCAGCAGCTGTTTCTCTGAAGAAAACAATGTAGTGTATTCTTTTCTGTTTAGCACGCTGGAGTCCTGTGTTGTGTGAGCCCAAAATGTGCACTTGGCATCTTACAGAAAGTACTTAATCCTTGAAAACACATGCAAAATACAGTCTCTTGTTCACATGCTCATTTGTGTCCATCTGTTCTCAAGGCTCACTAATGCTTGTATCTATCTATTCACTCTCTCAACTGCTTATAGATTAGTGTTGTGATTGTATTTATTATGAAAATTTCTATTTATCTGTTTTTAGGTCTGTGATTCTATGGCACTCATTATATCTTCTTTTCACACTAGTGTACAAACATTAGAATTTTCTTTTCCTATGACCCCAAACCAAAAAGTCTATCATAATTATCTTTGCTCAGTATTAATTTTTTTATTTAACACATAGGGACCTATGGTAAACAAACTTCTGCAAGACAGGGTATAGAAAATTACAAGTTTCCATTTTTCATGGTGTAATGGAAAGGAGCTGAAACTGATGGGATGCATGTGCTTTCAAGATAAACCACTGTTGTCACTTCCATTTCCTTCTCACTTGCTGCTGTGGGCTTTAGTTAATATACTGGAAAGTACAGGATAAATCACAAATCCACAGGTCTGGTTTGGTTCTCGTGATTTCGCCTTGCCTGGCTTCTTAGCACTAGGTCTTGCACTGCAACTTTTCTTTATATTTCAATTAATCAGATAAAGTGTAATTATTAATTAATAAGTGATGGACAACAGCATCATTACCATGAACAATGAAGGAAACAATAAAGCCACCAACTCCACCAGGCTAAGCTCCTTAATCTTATCAATTCACAGCTTCTAGCTGCTTAATATTACTAATTCTCATCTCTAGTTCCCAAATAAGCTTCTTTTAATGGTGTGCTAGCAAGTAAAATGAATATATGATGTAGACACTTAACTCTTTTTTTAATTTTAAACATAATTCTTTATTGATTCTTCAGAAATTTCACATTACGTACCCTGATCTTGCATATGTCCCAGTCCCTCCATATTAATTAAAAATGAAACAAAACAAACAAAAACCTACCTTTCTCTTCCATGTTTCCATCACCTCTTCACTTATCCTAGTGGCATTAAGAACTGTAGTGTGCCATGCAGTATACCTCTTTTGTCCAATTAGCATCACTCACTAAATGTTCATTACAATGAGACCAATGTTCATTGGTCTGGTTCAAGGACTCTGGTATCTGGTACACCATCATCACTGGGCCCTCATCAAAACTCCTCTCAGATATCCTGTTGTTGCCATGAATCATGGAGATCCTGTGATTATCATTCTTAACTCTTAAGCATGGCAATAAATGTCTCCAATAGAAGTATAACAAGAGAAAGTGAAATGCAGTTTGCAAGAGAATGTGCTTTATAGTGGGTAGCCAGTCCAGCTTTGACCTGGAAGTACCACCACCATTGAGGCTTCGGTAACTGTCACACCTACAAGGTAGAGTCGAGACAGGACCCCTGAAGACCCAAGATGCAAATGGGTTGGCTCTCTTGGTTCCTGGATCCTGGATGCTGGAGGTAGACTGAGCAGAATTCTCCACGGAACACCGCTGGACTGCGTTTCACCTTTCCCAGACTCTGTTACCTATCCCTTCACTTTTAAGTTACCCCACAAAATAAACCTCCCTTTTAACTACATGGAGTTGCCTTAATATTTAAACCAATAATGCTTAGAAAATGTATGTAAGTAGAACAAAGTCTTCATAGTCAGAGAAGATCACTAACCTAGGCAAGAGGAGTATAATTTATCAGAAGTTAAAATGCTGGATTCTGAGGCAGATGTCGTGTCCAAATGTCTTGGTTCTGGAAGTCTGACTGGGGAGAAGAGGTAATGAAGGAAGGATAGACTCAAAGACACATGCAAAAAACTTAAGATTGGGTGGTCTCTGTTTATTTTAATCTGGGGAAGCACCTACTAAGTGAGCAACCTGGAACCTCAGCACATTTACTATGTATAGAACCACAGGGAGGACATGGCTAATCTCAGTAGGAGGTCTCAGTAGGGGTCAATCTCAGATTGTGTTCATGGAGGAGAAGAAGGAGGAAGCTGTAGCTGATGCTTACACACACAGACCAGTGGTAGGGGTTTGCCAATTCCCTGAGCCTGATCTAGAAAGGCTTTGCCAGTTCCCATGGGTCTAAAGCTTTGGTCCCTTGTGATAATACACATCTATTCAGAGCTTTGTTTGTTCTGTAGAACTTATTCCATCCATAGGTGAAAAGAAATGACTGATGAAATTCTAATTCTGCCACTAACTGCCAGTGTAGACTACTGTATGACTTCTCAGAGCTTCAGTTTATTCATGCATGAAAATCAAAATATTATAGTGACTATTGCTATCTAACTACAATAAAGACTGGGCAAAGTGATAAAAAGCAAACTGGCCACAGCTGAATTTTGCCAGGAACTGTCTATTTCCAGTATTCTTCCATGTTCTTCATGTGTTATTGCAGCCACATCACAAGGTGAATGTCAAGATTATCCTCATTGGTCCAATGAGGAAACAGAGGTACAGGCAGTTGAAGTAAGTCAAAGCACTACTTGGGTAGTCCATATTAGAGGTTCCTATAAACTCTACCACTCTAGTTGTAGAAACTATAGTCTGGCCCAAGAAACTATACTCTGAGTTGTGCACATTTTTGCTTGTAAAATATGGTTAGTAAGTGCTAAGCAGGTTATAGATATTAGAATGTTTAATGGCCATTAGATAACTGATAATTTAAACATCTCTTAGAATTTCCTACCACAGCTTTATTGTAATCTCACCTTGTTTCTTCTTCAAGCTAGTGTATCATTTTCATAATTCTCCATGTCTACTCTGCTTTCTCCATCCATGTGTCCTAAGGTGAATATAATGAACAGGAGATTTCAGGTCACTCCAGTGTTTAAATTTCTCTAATGGCTCATCACGAAATGGATAATGTTTAGTTGTATTACTGTTAGTATGTTACTTGACGCTTCCAGGATTTGTCATTTCCTCAACATCCATTCATATCACCTCTCCATAGCCAGATTACCCTCAGATATCCTGAGGTGTACACGGTCCCTTAATCTTCATGCCTGTGCACATACTAGCCTTTCTTTTTGAAATTTCTTTTAATTTGTCTCAACAGTCAATTCATCACAAGAGAAAACATGTCTTTTTCTGCTTTTATCCTATTTTGTGATCCTCCCTAAATCGTTTGAATGTATTTATAATAAAAATGAGATCCCATGTCTTTTTCCCACACTTTGCATCCCATGGCCCCTCATTCATGTCTTACGTGTTTTGCTCTATGCTTCTCATCTCTTTATCTCCCCTTTTTTGTCATATGCATTCTGAAGATGAATCTGTACATGCATGAAATGAATTCTGGTAACTTCTAGGCTCCTATCCAGAATTCACAGGGAAAATATAATTTTCTATTAGCAATTATAATTGCATTATTCCCTCAACATATGATGCTGGAAAGAAGAGGTATTCTAAATTACAAAATCCAGGGACAACAAAATGTGTAGCTTTTCTAGAGACCATTGGAATGGGGAAGGTTACAATGATTTAAAGGCAAACCCCAGAAAACAATAGGCATGCTTACTCAAGGGATACATTTGTACTTCTAAGTGCTACAGTAATCACACACACACACATACATTCACACACACACACACACACACACACTCACACACACATTCACACACACACACACAGAGGGGAGGGAGAGAGAGAGAAGGAGGGAGAGAGTCAGAGACAGAGAGACAGACAGAGCTACCCAGAGACCCACATGTGCAAACACAAACACATAAACATGTGGAATAAATATTCTCAATCCCCATGTCAGTCATGCTCAGTAAATGTCAATGAGTAGGTGAATGTGGCATACAGTGACTCATTGATATGTGCAGAGAGCAAGAAGAGAGAAAAATCCCTTTATTTCCTCTCAGAAGGAAGATGCTACATCAGTTAGCTTCTTATCCTTGACATTACGTGTAGTTATGTGTAATGAAATGTATAACTTACCCTCAAGCTGACAAACATTTGAAGATTGTTTTTATTTTACTAACACAGTTCATTATACATTCTGACCACCTCCATGAGTCACCAGGACTTGAGTTATGACTAAATAAGAAGGAAATAATTCAGTGTTGACTTTGGAGGAAGGCTTTGTTCTGGGTTTTCTTTTCTTTCCATATTCCATTCCACAACTAACATGCTTCTGTTTAAAAAACTTCTTTCTTGACTGATAGATACCTTTAACCTTACAGTATTTTAAGTGATACAAATGAGAAAGCAGGCAAGACCATTAGGATAGTTGGGGATTTAGTTGCTGTGAGACAGTCAAATACTAAAGATTAGCCAAGTATGTTGTGGGAAATCCAGTGGAGAAGATTGCTGTGGATATCCCTCTGTATGCTGTAAATGTTTTGCTCTGATTGGTTAATAACTAAAGTGCTGATTGGGCAGTAGCCAGGCAGGAAGTATACGTGGGACAATGAGAGAGGAGAATTCTAGGAACAGGAAGGCTATGTCAGGAGACGCTGCCAGCCACCACCATGAGAAGCAAGATGTAAAGATACCTGTAAGCCACAAGCCATGTGGCAAGGTATAGATTTATAGAAACGGGTTAATTTAAGAGGTAAGATCTAGCTAGCAAGAAGTCTAAGCCATTAGGCTATACAGTTTTAATTAATATAATCCTCTGTGTGTTTATTTGGGTCTGAGTAGCTGTGGGCCTGGGTGGGACTAGAGAAAACTTCAGCTACAAATGGTGCCAAAATGTGGAGTAAGAGTTTCCACCTAAAACCTAATAAAGCTTTAAAAAACATTCTAAAATGGAGCTAAACACAGCTTCCTGGTTATCTCTGCCAAGTTAGCTGCAGCTTGAATGCTTGAACTACTTTATGGCAGGTTAGTGGCATGTGGGCTTGACCTACAGCATTGTGGAATGAGGCTTCTGCAAGCCACACTTTACTGTGTGGTGGATTTTGCCTTTGCTAGTACAGACAAAAAAAGAGAGGTTTCTGGGCTACACACTGCTTTGATAGAATCATAGACCCACTGCTTCTGAGAGTTGATGGTACACATAGCTCTCAGATCTAGAGCTGGTGGTAAATGTCCACCACCATGTTGGGAAGCTGAGGTGGGTGGAAAATGCTTCAGTTTAAAGCAATAGATTCGCAATATGACAGATTCAGATGGGATAGACCTCTAAATGGTTTACAATGTGTGTAAAAATGTATGTAGGCTTGGAAGAGAGAAAAAAAATACATGCAGTTATATAAAGAAATAGTTTTTAAAAATAATGTTTTTAAAGAGAAAGTAAAAATAATATAAAAAATAAGCCATGTAAAGATGGATTGTGTTGTCTTTGATATTTTTAACTGCAAAAAGACATTTGATTGTATAGGCTGCTCAGTTAAACCAATATGTACATTTTAAAGTTACCTTGACTTCAACATTTGGATCTAAGGATATGTTACTTTGAAAAGGAGGCTCTGCTTTTGTTTCCACAGAAAGAAAGAGGTTATGGATTTATTCCAGATTAAGATACATCAGGTTTGACCAGCCAAGACCCTCTGAAAGTCTCCAATGACACCATGGCCCAGATGATTCAATATCCAGAATGGTTTCAAGGCAACTGGCTCAGAGAATACAGCTCCACAGACTACTCCATAATACTAAAATTTTCTTTGTATCTCCATAAGAATACAACATCCTCATCCAGCAGGAAGTAGTACACCCAAATTCCCAAATATACCAAGCTGGTGTTGGAGATGGAATTGGCTCACTCCTTCTCTAAACCCAAGCATATTGCTAAAGTAAAAGTTTGAGAGATTCTTCTGTTCCATATCAGAAGAGCCCTTTGGTATGGGACAGAGGAAAACTAATATTTTTATTTAAAACAGGTTAAATATAAATATAATCTGTATCTAAAGAAGAAAAGGGGATAATATAGATATGATAGGATGAAAAGGGTAGATTAATGAACCTACTTTTAAAGAGCAACAACTTGTTTAAAAATATTTTACATTGCTATGGATTTTAGTTTATTGATACAAGTTTAAACTTAATTTTGTTATAGTGTGTATATGTTTCTACTCTTGTTTGAGGTATTATGTTTATGTAACTCATTTATATTGTAATAGATAATTTAAAATACAGATAATAATTAGTCTTCTATGAGAGTCAAACTTATAGTCATGTTAAGTTTTCTAGATATACACAGATTCAATTATGTAGGTAATCCTCAAACACTCAAAGACGTACAGAATATGATATTTAACATGTTTTAAAAATTTAGACTTTCTGGACAGTGAGACATGTCTGCTCCTGGCAGCACTGATTTACTTCAGAGAAGAGGATGGGCATTGAAGACACTACACTGGGCAAGAAACTGTTCTTGCCTGGACTGCTTGATCAACAGGACATGAAGGATCCATGTCCACTGAACGTGGTTTGACAAAATAGTCTTTCAGGTTCCTGCTTTGCAGAAAAAAATGCCAGACATTCTACAGGACACAGAGAGAATTGACTGAGATTCTAGTCCTTGTGCTGAAGATAGATGCCCCAACTTTACAGAGGAACTTTGGATGACTGCCCAGGCTGCCAGCTGTCGCTGTCTACTCTCGCAAGACTCCCAAATGTTTCTTATGTCTTTCTCCCATTCCTCAGGTAATATTATATCCTTCTGAGGTCTTTGATGTAGTTGAAGACTAGATAGTTATAATTTCCTTAGTTATGATAAAAAATAAGTTAGATACAAAACCTTAGACTCACAAATATAGGATATCTTCTTTAATTTTGCCAAATATAAATAGACTAGACATTATAAATAGACAAGATATTGTAACTGTATATCTTGTCTATAATGTCTAGTCTACTTGATAATTGTTTTTTATATATAATTTTATAATGTTAAAGATAAAAACCTTCCTTTTTGAAAAAAGAAAAGGGGAAGTGCTTTGGATATTTCTCTGTATGCTGTAAATGTGGTGCTCTGATTGGTTAATAAATAAAGTGCTGATTGGGCAGTAGCCAGGCAGGAAGTATAGGTGGGACAAAGAGAGAGGAGATTTCTAGGAACAGGAAGGCTGAGTCAGGAGATACTGCCAGCTGCCACCATGAGAAGCAAAATGTAAAGATACCGGTATGCCACAAGCCATGTGATAAGGTATAGATTTATAGAAATGGGTTAATTTAAGATGTAAGATCTAGCAAGAAGTCTGAGCCAGTAGGCCATATAGTTTAAATTAATACAATCCTCTGTGTATTTATTTGGGTCTGAGTAGCTGTAGGCCTGGGTGGGGCTGGAGAAAACTCCAGCTACAGAAGATGATGCCTAATTCAATACCTTTATTTAACAGAGAAGAATGAAGAGCTTATGTACTCTGTTTAAGACTATGAAGTGATAAATTCAATAGACAAGATAGTTCCTCATCACCCAACCCGTTCTCTGCATACAAAATATTTACCATTGAATCACAAGCTGTTTTCCTAAGGAAAATGAAACCCCTGAAGGCAATGATAGACAAGGAGAGGTGAATTACAAAGGGTTTTCTGCAGACTCCCAAGCACACTGGCAGCAATCGGGGAGGAATGGAATTCCACAGTATGGAATGGAAAGAGCATATCCACAACACAATGGCAGCACAGAAGATACCAAGTTAATTTTTCCTTCTAGTGTTTAATCCATATGCAAGTGTAAAATTTTTGAGTATTTTAAAAGCCCAAACCTAGAAAGATGGTGCTAGGTTATTCTGTGCTGAGGACATTGAGGCATCACTAAGGTAGTCTGAGGAATGCCCAATGTTAACTACAGTAAGGGCCAGTAGGCAACGGATTAAGGTGTCCATTAATAGAGGGTCTTTCAGATGAGATGTGAGATAGCAAATAACTCAAATATAAAGAAATGTTGAAATCTTAGAAGTTCGTAAATATCATCTTAATCATAATCTGGTCATAGACTTTGGACCATGACCCTTTAACTGTATTATCTGTCCTTCTCTATCCAAAAGTGCCATCACACAAATACACAGGAATTAGCAGAACAATTCTATAAACCACATATATTGCAATTTAAATTTTACATATTCTGTATATTTTAACACCAGTCATAAAACTATGACTAGAGCTTCTAACCAGTGATTGCGCACGTATGTTTGCTTTACAAAGCAAGGTGGCTGCTGCTAAAAAATAGTCATTTTCTAGGAGTTCTCAGAGATGGTTTTTTTAGTGACCCAATGTCTTGGGAGAAGTGAATAGTATTGTTGAAATTTCTAAACTTGGGGAAGCATTAGTTCATCCCAGTCTACCTAAATTTTGGTTATGTTTCCTGTTGCATCATATAGGGTACAAATTCAGCAATAGGAATAGAATGGGCTTTTATCACCCAAACAGATCTAGATATACATCATGGGTTTTTTGTTTGTTTGTTTGTTTGTTTGTTTTTAGAGACAAAGTTTTGATGTTTTTTTCAAAATAATATATTTTATTTTTTTCATTTTTCTTTATTAAGAAATTTTCTACTCACTCCACGTGCTATCCACAGACCCCCCTCCTCCCTCCTCCTACCCTCCAGCCCTCTTTCCCAAGCCACCCCTCATCCCCACAACCCCCAAATTGACGTCTCCCATGGGGAGTCAGCAGAGCCCAGCACACTGAGCCTAGGCAGGTCCAATCCCCTTCCCACTGCACCAAGGCTGTTTCAGCTAGACCTTCTCATTTCCCTATGTTTTTATCTCCCACGCCTCACCTTCTGTCACCACCACCCCCACCCAGTCCACTCAAGTAGATTTCATCCACTTCTCCTTCACAAGATCATCCATGTGTTCCTCCTAGGGTGTTTTTCTGTAAGCTAGCTTCTCTGGAGTTGTGGGCTGCATGCAGAAGATTGCAAATAGATCCATATCTGTCGCCATGCACAAAACTCAAGTGTAAGTGGATCAAAGACCTCAACATAAATCTAGCTACACTGAATATGATAGAAGAGAAAGTATGAAATAGTCTGGAACAAATTGGAACAGGAGACCATTTTCTGAATATAACACCAGTAGCACAGACACTGAGAGAGACAATTAATAAATGGGACCTCCTGAAACTGAGAAGCTTTTGTAGAGCAAAGGACACCATCAATAAGACCAAACAACACCCTATAGAATGGGAAAAGATCTTCACCAACCCCACATCTGACAGAGGGCTGATAAAGAACTCAAAAAGAAAGACATCAAAATACTGAACAATCCAATAAAAAAGGGGGGGGGCTACAGAGCTTAACAGAGAATTCTCAATAGAAGAATCTCAAATGGCTAAAAGGCATTTAAGGAATTGCTTGACATCCTTAGTCATCAGGGAAATGCAAATCAAAACAATTCTGAGATACCATCTTACACCTGTCAGAATGGCTAAGATCAAAAACACTGAAGACAGTTTATGTTGGAGAGGATGTGGAGCAAGGGAAACACTCCTCCAATGTTGGTGGGACTGCAAACTTGTACAGCCACTCTGGAAATCAGTATGGCGGTTTCTCAGAAAATTGGGAATAAGTCTTCCTCAAGACCCAGTTATACCACTGTTGGACATATACCCAAGGAATGCTCAATCTTACCCCAAGGACATGCTCAACTATGTTAATATCAGCATTATTCATAATAGCAAGAACCTGGAAACAACCTAGATGCCCCTCAAATGAAGAATGGATAAATAAATTATGGCACATATACAAAATGGAATACTACTCAGCAGTAAACAACAATAATATCATGAAATTTGCAGGCAAATGGATGGATCTAGAAAATATCATCTTGAGTGAGGTAACCAAGACTCAGAAGGACAAACATAGTATGTACTCACTCATAAGTGGATACTAAATAGGATGGAAAGGATGGCCAGACTACAGCTCAATGGTGTTTTAAGTAGTTGATTTAGTTGCTGAAAGTCAGAACACAAAACCAAATTTTGCCAAGTCTGTTATCACATAGAATCCCAAAGAGACTGTAAGTTTTCACTAGTTTTATCTTTTTCAGAAGACTGTCTTTAAACAGAAAAATAAAACCCACAATGTGTCCATTATAGTGTAATCAACAGGATTTAATTTTAACCAAATTATTGAATTTATACCTAGATACCTAAATCTCCCATGCTTATTAGGGCTAAGAAGCCTAAAATTCTCAAGACTGCTTAATTGTATTGTCTGTTTTATTTTGTGTCATAGATTCGACTTATTTCACAGCTTATTTTATATTGTTTCTTATTAAAGTTATTCCAACTAAATTTCCTTAAAGAAAGAAAATTTAAACTTAATCCTGTCTTGATATATTCTATGGCTTTTGATACATCATGAGCGAATGGCTTTCAACAATATGTTGAATAAGGCTTGTAAATCCCACATTGTTCACAGATTATATAATTAGCACATGCAGTCATCCATTCAATAAATATTTATTCTGTTTCTGTTGTATTCCAGATTAGCGTGTGTCTAGCTTGTTAGCAATTCTGATTGAATGATTCCTGATAAATGAACTCTCATCAGGAAAGGATGAACATGAAGGGCTGCACAGATGTATCCATTACAAGACAGAAGAATAAAAACTCATTATTGTTGGAAAGGGGTATCTTATTTTGGGTATCTTATTTTTTTTTCTTTTTTCTCATTTCTCACTGCTTTCCATAATAAATACTTAATACATTTATAATAAGGAAAACCAGATTTATTGAAAATATGTTGTTCTAGTTTTATTTTAAATATGTTTGGCATTCGCTTACCAGTTCAACACATTTCTTCATCTACTTTTTTCTGATATCTTGTGTCTTGGCAAAAATATTTCAGCTCATAGTCATAAGTTAACTTTTTCTGTGTCTGGTTGTCATTCCTCTCTGAAAAGAGATATTTTTTTGTCTTTTAAAAAAATTCTATTTTTGGTTGTGAGCTGAACCATTTTATTTCATTTTATTTATTTATTTTTTTGTGGGTTAGGGATGTTGCAAGTGCAGAGGGCAGATACAAAGGGACAGGAAATTGAATGGCATCCAGATGCATGATGTGAAAGACACAAAGAATAAATAAAAAGATAGTTTAAAAAACCCAAATCCTAAATTTCAAGGCAAAATACTGAAAGTACCTAAAGCATAAAGGAGAAAGAGTTGACTCAAGTGTTCACTTTGCTTTCACTCGTGGTATCTTGAAGACAATTTCCTGGTTAACAAATATGGAAACCATAATAATTTCATGATGGCTTTTTTTCCTGTGTGGCATTAACCTACAACTAAGTGCACCTTTGTGCTGGCAAAGCTATTACTTTCTCCCTCTCTAACCATCCAAGAATCAGTGACTATTCTCAAGAAAGAATCCAGCCTATAGATCACAGTGATGAATTCTCACTGTTTGTTTTAAGCTTAAACTACCTTGATGAACTGAAGAGTTGAAGATGACATAGTTCATGCGCTTCTAATTATTGGCTTGCTGTTAAGCTTTCCAGCAAAAGCAACCTCCAATGTTACCTCTCTTTGAGTAAGAGTTAGAAATTCAGTAAATGTACCATGCTAGATGGATAAGAAATAATAAGCCAGTATATTTCTTTAGATTAATAGGAGTAACAATTTTTTACAGATACAATTATCAGGATGTACCAAGAACTTAAAACTAAGAAAGTACTATTACTTGGAATGATTATTAATTCTTTAAAATGTAAACACTTTCAAACTGTTAACAAAATAAGTCAAATATCCTGTCACATACAGTAAAACAGCAAATAAATGTTTAAAGCTAGAAACATTCTTAGATATTTTAAAATTATTTTGTTACTTTATTATTTATTCATGTGTGTGTATGTTTGCATGTGGCTGTGTGTGTTTATGTGCATGTGTGTAGTGCTCATGTGATGATCAGATGACAACTTGTGGGAGCTGGTTCTTGCCTTCTACCACTAGGGTCTCAAGTATCAACTCAGAACATCAGTCTTGGTAGCAAGTACCCACTGAGCTTGTTGTCCTAGAATTTTAAAATATGGTCTGTTGTTGTCTGGATATGAAATGTCTCTCTAGAGGCTAATGTCTTGGAAAACAAGTTCTCTACCCTGTTTTCAGAGGTTCTGAAACCATTGATAAGTGGAGCCTCAATGGAGGAGATGAGTTATGGGATCTGGGCCTTGAACTTCTATACCTGGGCCCTATTTTCCTGTCTACTCTTGGCTTGACAGCTGCAGATTTAATGCAACCAGTTACCTTCTGCTCCTGCCTTCTCCACACCTTTCCCATTGTGATAGATTTTCCTTCCAGAAACTATAAGGCAAACTAGACTTTCATTCTGAAGGTTGTTTTCTGTTGTGTATTCTGTCATAGAAACAACAAAGGTGACTAATGTATGGCATTTTTGTGGGAGAGGTATTGGAAAAGGTACCTTAGAAACAAATAAATTAGGTTGTTTTCCCAAGGGCCAGAGCATGAGCCAGATTTGAACATAACCCTGTCTTAGTTAGGGTTTCTATTACCGTGAAGAGACACTATGACCATGGCAACTCTTATAAAGGAAAATATTTAATTGAGGTGGTAGCTTATAGTTTCAGAAGTTTACTCCATTGTCATCATGATGGAACATGGCAGTGTACAGGCAGACATGGTGCTGGAAAAGTAGTTGAAGTGTTCCACATCTTGATCCTCAGGCAGCAGAAGAAAACTGAGACACTGGGCATAGCTTGAGCATATGAGAGCTCAAAGCCCACCCCCACAGTGACACACTTCCTCCAACAAGGCCACACCTACTCCAACAAAGCCACACCTCCTAATAGTGCCCACTCCCTATGGGGACCATATTTATTCAAGCCACCACAAGCCTGGGCACAAATTCCAACCACTGTTGTCTATAGCATAGGTTTCCCTGCTATAAATGAGGAATTCAGAACATCTCAAATGGCCTTCTTCTCACTCTATCTCACAGATCTAGGCATTGGCATACCATCAAATGATTAACACACATATTTCTTGACATTCATCTCTTCACCAAATATGTAATGTATATTCATCAAAGAGGTGTGAAGTTAACTGATAAATGAGGAACTGACAGGATTTCTTATGCTAAGTGGTTGATTATGAACTTGCTCATTACATGTGACTGAATAAAGGGTGCTTTCAATCATGAGAAACAATGACATAAAATGTAACTGTCCCCATTTGCAAATACCTTACAGGAAGTTAGTCATGACACTTGAATGGTGTGTAAGAGCACCTTAAAGGAGGCACTTGCACCCTGAAATTGTATGCTTACTTCAGGATTCTGGAATCTTCCCCAACAGTTTGCTTACCTTTGGCTGAGTTTTCTGACTGGATAATAGGGCTTATCTTGAATTGGGTGAACAAGCAGTATGGGGACTAGAAAAGTGTTAGAGAGAGAAACAACTATGTACATTATGAATAACTTTATATGGATAGAGGAAAAGGTTGTGAAATTCCTAACCATTTGGAAAACAAGTTTATTGCTAATTAAAATACTGTCTGCCTTGTAGACAGATGAGTAGAAATAGTAAAGAAATATATTATTATGTTTTAAATTCAGGCCATTGGATCTTCAAGTAAGGATTCCATTCTCCATTCTTTGTCCCAGAAGAACATTTTACTTGAGATGAAGGTATACTATTTTGAAGCAAGAAGATGTACACCAATTCCTGGATATATTCAAATTGACCAATATGCTTTGTTTCCATGAATGTAGGTTTATTCAGATTTCAAATGGAGGAACTACAATCTCATAAAAATATATATGGATGCTCTAAAGATCAGGTAAGACAATGACTGTAATAGGGGCTGCTGGTCAAAAACTGAGTCTGGGAGCAATCTCTGTTGTTATTGTCTTTAGTTCTTCTGTTAAATACCTTTGTTACAGAATGCTACCTAGTGGAATTTGTGATTTAAGTCTTAGATGAGATGTGACAAAAGAATGTAAGTACCTGGGGGTGAGGCCTTAATCATCTCCTAATCCTACATCATCTAGTGAAGTTTGTATAAATCTCCTACTTTCCTCTCTGAAGCACATCCTGCTGAAGGGAATTCCTCTTGTGGTCTTTTTAGTAAGGACTACTCACAAAGCAATGGTTGAATTTGTTTTAGAAAAGGCTTCAGCTCATTCTACAATAGGACTCTGAAATTTAATTTTAGCCACAGCGTTGATAGTTGGTAGAAAAGATCACAGAGCTAAAGCCACTCTACAGGGGAAACGAAATTGGAGAAGGGCAAGAAGCCAGAAATAAGGGCCTTCCCAAGTAGTGTTTGGAACATGGACTTCAGCACCTCAAGTGCTCATAAGCCCCTCCCTCACTGCCAAAGCTGTACAGTCCTTGGCTGAAGCTTCACAAGGACATGAGGGTCTTGCTATAGGAATGCAGAGTTCCCTTTTACTGACACCAAGCTCAGCAGAAAGGAATGTACCTCAAATAGCCCTGTTTGCTCAGTAACCACTTTTGGGCTTCATGGCCCTTAGAGCCCTGCTCTCTTTGTAATTGACACATATCAGGAACCAACTGCCGATAGCAAAGACAGCTTTGTTTAGAGAAGGGACTCATGTAGAATGCTCTTAGCTGGACCCTCCCTGGAATGCCTTCTTATCCTAATGAAAGAGGAGTGCTGAGGAAGAAGAAGACATGTTGTCTATGACAGAGGTTGTACATTCTCATGTTTTCTCTTCAGGCTACATACTTTAGTTTCTGAAACACTTTTGGAAATCCCTTCATCAGAATCCTCAACTCCAGAGCTTATCATATTGTTTCTATTTGTAACAGTACACTTACTGCTAATAAAAAAGTGGTACCTTCTTATAACTTGTCACTTCAGTTCTCACGCTTAAAATTCCCATAAGACTCAGGTACTAACAAACTCTTTCTTGCTCTTGCACATTAGTGAGAACCCAAGAATCAGAAGCTTCAACTTAAATTATCCAAATAACCTTATGAAGTTCATAAGCTCTGGTCATTCCATTTAGAATCCATGGATTTAACATATTTTCCAAATTTGCTTTCTGTAATTATTTCACAATCAGCCTCAACAAATGATCTGACGATACCTTAACACACACACACACACACACACACACACACACACACACACACACACACACCAATCCAATGGGTGTTCAATTGAGAGATAGAGGATGAATGAATAAGAGTTTAATCTTCCCAGCACAGGAAGAAAAGAACCCTTGGATTCTCACTCCAGGGACCCTTACTTTAATTTTTCTCCTTCCCTGATCCCATTGCTCCATTAGTGTTAGAAATTTGCTCAGGTTTTCTCTATACAGTGTGTGCCATGCTTTACTGACTTTTGGTGTGGGAAATGGGAGGTACTTTTGATGACTTTGTACTTGACCTTTCTCCATTTCTTTACCTAACTCCAGTTCATCTTCAGAATTTAGCCAAACTGTCAACATAACCAATCAAGACTCCCCTATATTAATAAACACTCTCCTAATATCATCCTACACAGCCCTGAACAAACACCTAGCAGTATATTTCACATCATATTTTTTCTTTATTTCCGTATCTCTATGGCCCATTATAAACTCTTTAATGAGAAGCATATTGCTATGGTTTTGGTCATTCTCTCATCCAACAAATATATCTTGAAACTCTAACTTTTAATTCCTATAAATATGACATTATTTGGAAATAGAGTTTTTGCAGACATAAATAAGACATAAATTAAGACAAGAGCATATATACCTTTAAACTGGTGCAGTAGCAGCCTTAGCGGGTTTGGAGCTGAGGGGCATGGTAGAAAGTCATTCATACCATGTGATAATGCTCATGTGAAATGTTTTATTATTAAAGGGAAAAGGTGAAGAAGCTAAGATGTAGATAGATAGATAGATAGATAGATAGATAGATAGATAGAACAAAGGGGTGTATATACCCTCATGGCAAGAGAGAGGAAGGAAGAGAGAAGAGGGAAGAGTTTTCTCTTAAAGAGGACTTTAGGTAGTATGACATTGTCAGGATGCTGGGCGGGTTGCCAAGGAATGGGTCTGAATGCTAACAGCATGCTGGAGTAGGGTAGAGCCCTAATTAGAAATAACTGGGATCTAAATAAGAAAATAGACACAGAAGGGAAGTGAGGTAGCTTAAAGCCAATGCATAGAGAATTCCCAGCAGCCATGAGAATCTAACAATATTTTCCTCTTGATTGTTCAGAGAACACAAGAATTTGGAAATACCTGGAATTCAGACTAGAATTCTAGAATCCTCTAGAGTAGTAGTAAAGTGCTATTATCTTCTTACCCACCTTCTCATGCTTTTTTATAATGGAATCTTGGGAACAACTATAGCACTTGTCTTATTTATTACCATGTGTATGCCAACCTAAGCAATGGTATATAGTAAACACGTGATCATTTGTCTTTTATGGTAATCTGAAAGCACCCAGAGTACTCCCCAGCTTTCCCTATCTCTTATTCACTAGCCATTCAAATTCCACTGAACAATATAGGGCCATGTATAGTGGCTTTCTGTCTTAGAAATGTTCTTAATCAATTAAGTCTGTCCTCCTTTGGATTTCTGAAACTGTTTGGTGTTGATGATTGGAATGCTTAATGTCACAGTGCACTGAAGTATTTGCCTTGACTCCAGCAAAGGTCTCAAACCTGCAGAGGCTTTGTGGATGTTCTAGCTCAGTTTCCTAGTGTCAATTATGCAAGAAGTATGTGATGCTTGCTTGGCCTATAATATAATGCTAACTGTGTATATAATACCATGTTTTCAAATGATGACAAGAAATTTATACAATTTGCTTAAGACGCTAAGTCTAGGAAACATAAGGTCAGGGTTTTTCTGATTCTATGTTGTACTTCTGCTTCTGCCATTTAGTGACACTTCAGAGTGGTAAACAAGGGACAAAGTCCTCAATTGCTCTTTGCTGTTGCTGACGAAATCTGAGACTTTTGACCAGCAACAGGAGCTGAGCACACAGATATGTGGGACATGTGGACCCAGCTAACCTAGAAACCTGGAAGCCAGAGCCTGCAGCAAACACACACACAAGCCTCTTGTAATCTCCTGTAATCAGGTCCAGCATATCCCAGCTTCCCATGGGATGGCTCACTCTGATCTAATTGCTCAAAATAGCAGGTCAGCTTTTGTAAGTTCAGGTTGGGTTACATTAATTAGTAAACAGTAGCAGAAAAGAGCAATACTAGGGATGTTTCCAATATTCTGTCTTCATGATATTCTATGTCTTTCTCTTCAGTATTCTCCTTTCCATCACTTCCCTGACTACAGTGGAGACTTTCTTTATAAATACCTAGAGTTCTTAAACTGTAAGGAAAATGGACAAGTGCTCCATCTTTCTACAGTAAGACTGGGAACCAGAGCAGTCTGTAAATTTAAAAGTGCTACATCAAGAGCCATTGCTCTAAAAACACAGACAGGCCATTTCCCAATGATTTTTTACACCTTGCCCCAAAATTGGTTCATTAATATTACTTTAGTTTAATTATTTAATCTGTCTTTTTTGTCAGTGTATTAGCCTACCCCCATCCCTGAGAAATATATTTCAAGATCCCACAGTGGTCACTTGAAACTATAAGTAGCATAACCTTCCCTTACTATATAACTTCTCTCTCTCTCTCTCTCTCTCTCTCTCTCTCTCTCTCTATATATATATATATATATATATATATATATATATATATATATAAATTTTATTTATAAGATTTTAGTGAGAACCTATCAACAAAAGAAACTTCTAATGAAATAGAAGTTATAATAAAAGCTACATGAATTTTCTCTATGAATTTTACATATCTCTCAAAATATAGGAGAAAAGGGGAAGAATTGTGGGTGGTATGATGAGGGATGGAGCATGATGGCACACTATTTCATCATAGCACTTAGAATAGAATGAAATTTAAGACACAAGGATTGTTTGCTTCTGGAATTTTCCATTTAATATCTTCAGACCACAAGTGACTATGGGTAACCATAACTATGGAAAATACAAGTGTGGATGAGGGAGACTGTGGTATTAATTTTGCTAAAATAGTATCTGAGTCAGAGTAGCTGCTTTAACAAAGTACCCTGGATTGGGTGTCCAAACAACAGACACTCATTTTCAACTCTAGTTCTGGAAGCTAGACATCTAAGATCAAGGTGCCAGAAGACTCAGCTCTGGGCAAGACTTGCAGATGGCTTCCTCTATACCATTTTTTTTACAGGGGAGAATAGGAAAGAGACAGAGAGGAAAAGAGAGAGGGGGATAGAATGATAGTGACTATTTCTTCATCTTCTTGTAAGTACAGTGTTCTCATTGTTGGATAGTGGTGTAGTACATGCATGTATTCCCAGTACTCAGAAGGTTGGCATATATAGGTAGTTCAGCCCAGGCTTCATAGCTAGATCATGTCTCCACAGAAACAAAAGTCCTATCATATTCCTTGTGATTTCATCTTGAAATTATCTCCAAAGACCTTACCTCCATATGCCATGGCATCAAGGGTTGAAGTTCTCACATATGAATTTGTGGGACATACAAAAATGCTATCTGTAACAAAAAGTATATGATTTGAGGTAAAAAAAAAAATGTGCTCATATAACAAGATCTTATCTACTCTGTAAATTACAGAGCAGACATTGCAAAATGGCTGATTTTTGAAAATTCACATAGGCATGAGAGGGTTTATTTGATATTTTTAAAAGCTTTAATATATATTTTTAAAAGCAGTGTGGTAAAAGCCTAGTTTTTATTCCAAGCATCACAGTTACCAAGCATATAACTCCCTAACCTCTTCAAAGTAGTTTATATGGAACAGATCTTGAATAATCTGTATACATTGGAAACCAATGATATTAGTGTTATCAGTGACTTCATGCATAGACAAGACAAAACTCTGTTATGATACAATTATAAAATCATGGGGTTAAAAGTCATTTGACAGTGATCATAGGAAGAATTACCAATGGATTGTGACCCAAAGACGGGGCAGTGAGGTGTGAAATGGCATTGGCATAGTGTTAAAGAAGCCACTCTAGTAGCTGTTAACCACAGAAGTGGAACAAAGAAATTTAGTGAAGAAAAAAATCACTGACACTAACTAATCAGAATTCATGTCACCATTAATGTTCAAAATTGGCATCTGGTGACACTAGTTTTGAGATGAGACCTCAGAGTCATGAATGTGATATTTTGGCTCAAAATTGAACAACTTGAATCTAATCTTGGGCAAGCATTGGACCAATTAAGATATAGAGACAGTCTGCAATCTTCAAGTATAGCATGGTTATGCCAGTGAAGGAAAGGAGGAATAATTGGTCATGGTGAAAAGTGACATAAAGACAAGACGGAAGCCTTTGGCCATAAAGACTTCTCTTGGGACCATTGGTTAACACTGGATTAAGTTTCTAAGTGAGTAGAAGTATAGTCATTCTTGTAAGCAATCTATCTTTGAAATTATTTGAAAAACTAAAAGTACTTGAAAGCTGGAAACTGCATAAAAATTTTGAGACGAAAAGTGGAGGGAGCTTCAGTTAGCACTCTTGGTTTTTTTTAGAATAACAGCATTGTTATATTTTGGAGTTATGGAAGCTATTTCTATTTTGGTTATACTGGTGCTCATGTTTGAGAAAGAGAAAAAGAAATTCAAACATCAAAATGACCTGTTCCTTTGATCTTCTTAATCTTCTGTTGTTTGCAAGAAGCTGGAAAGTGAATGAACTTTTACTGAGTCATGTATGTGGTACACTTAATTATAGGTATTATTTAGAGGGCACATGAAAGCATTCCCGTGGTATCTTTTGTGCCGTTTTGATAGTAAGAACAGGAGAACTGTTATTTATGTGGAAGAACGGATATATATGTTTTTCCAGGGGATAATGCAATTTGAAGTCTCTGTGTTTTAAGTGTTTCTCAGGGCTGATTAAAGCCTTCCCTTGGCTTAGAAAGTTAGTACCCATGCTTATCTGTCTCACGGATGTATTTTGATTGTTTGAATTTAAGTGGACGTGAGAGTCATGGCAGAATTACACAAAGACATGATTACACAAAGAGATCACATGGCATGATTGGCACAGAGCAGAATGGGGACAAGTTAATGAAAAATACCTCAGTGTTTTGAGTTTGGGGACAATTTTCAGAGCTGTTCAACACTAGGTTTTCACATGCTTTAGTATAAACAATTAAGCACTCTTTAATGTATCTGTTTAAGATATTGCTTTATCTTAACTACTCAGCATCAGTAAAAGAGTGCTTGAGATCATACACCTTCAGAGTGGTTTGGTTGTAGCAGAGGTAGAATGATCATAAGAACCAGAGGTGGTAGATGATGCCAAGGAAATAGCATCATCCAGACACAACATGGCTGATGTACATATGAACTCTGAAAGCTTGGGTCAGCACACACAAGACATACATGGATTTGAACCAGACAAAATCAGAGCACTGAGAAGGAGAGGTGGACACAAACTCAACCCTTACCCAAGAATTTCTTTGCAAACGATACCTCCTGGGAAAGGGAAAATCTGATTTCTTCAATGGTGTGTCACTGACTTTATCAAGTATACTCCAGGGTAGGCCCTATACCCAGGAGTAGTTGGCCAGTGGTAAAACTGACTCAGTATTAGATTTTATGTGTGGGTGTGGGCATGCTTTTTGTTTAGTTTGTTTTTGATATTTTTTTCTTATTGATTTTCTGTTGTTGATTTTTAGTTTGTTTTGATTTTTCTGTTTTTGTTGTTTCCGTTGCTTTTGCCTTTTTTTGAGAAATAACACACCTTTGGGTGGATAAAAAAGTGGGGGAACATACAGGAGGAGTAGGCAGAAAGAAAAGAACATGACAAAAATACGTCTTTTGAAAAAAATTAAAGCATTAAAAAGTGGATTAAAACCTGGATAAGTGAATAATAATGAACAATGGAAACAAATCATTGTCCCCTCTTATTGATCATCTATTATGAACTTCCTTTTATATTCTCAATTTGTGGATCAGGTGTGACTAGACTGCAACTCACAGACAAAATCTTGCTATTTAGTTTTACAAATAAAGTTTTCTTGGAACATAGCCATGAACACTTGTATATGGCTGCTTTTATTTCACAGTGAAGTTGAGTGCTTGCAACACAGAATTTATCATCCACTAAGTCTACAATGTTTAGTACGTGGCTCCTTTTCTAAAAAGTTTGTTGACCCTTATTCTGGAATACGATCATCTTAAAACCACTCTATGCTTTAAAATCAGATTAGCTAGCCAGTGTTAGGTACCTATAATCCCATAACTAAGGGACAGAATGCAGTTAAACTGCAAGTTCAAGGCAAGTATGGGCTATATAACACATACAGCACAAAAGTATTCTATCTAAAAAGCAAAAATCAAGTAAGTTAAATATAAGGACACATATGTATGTATGTATCAGTTCCTTTTCCATCTCAGCTTCATAGAATTGTTTCTACATATCAGTACCACAAGGGTTAGTAGCTTACAAACTACATCTGTCAAACCCTGTCTCCAGCTGGCTCCACTTTAGCCTATGCTAAAACAATCAGAGGTTGCTGATGGAAGCCTTAACAAAGCACATCCCCATCTTTTGCGGGTATAGTCCACCAGTGGTAACAGTTGTGCTTGCAGTTTGCTGTTATTGGTGTATGTGTGCTCATCCTCAGGCAGCCAGGTTCCTGTAGCATCCACAAAAGTTATACAAGAAGTACTTACTTTTGAGAAGAAATCATTGTGCCTTTTGGAAAATGTTTCTGTGTAAACAATAACAAACCTAATTAAGAAATACCACCAAGGTATTTCTTTCCTCCCATGATAGTCTTTGCCAGAAGAGGCAGAATCCAGCAAAATCAGCCAATAACATACAAAATTAACTACAAGAAAGTTCATTTTCATGATTCAGAATTATTAACAAAAACTAACTGCAGATCCAAATTATTAAAGATTTTGAGCAGTCTTCAGAATAGCTGGGAATGAGGACCTTAGTTGGCTTCTATTGATTCTTACCAGCAGATAAATGGTAATGCGTGCCCTGCATTTTCTACCAAGGTTTATTGTAGTATACCTGATAATGTATCATCAGGAATGTATGAAGTTGATAAATGCCTTTGTGATAACGAATGCCATGATTAGGTGATTTTTCAATGCATAGTTGTCTAGAAGACAATTGAATAAAAAGACTTGTACAATAGCCTTCAGTTGCTCTTCAAAGCAATGAAGATAGGATGGACATGTGCATTTCAGTGAATCGTTTTCCATGGGTCTGACTCAACCATTCTTGTAAGCTGCATGTTACATAGGTTCTGACCAATCTTGCCTGGACTGGATATATATTTCATTAGAGTAGTTCTTAGGATTTGCTTTCACTTAGGAAGGCCTGAATTTAGTCCACAGCAGATATAGAAGAATAAAAATATATTTTTACATTTTACATCTGAACTTAGTAACTACATTGCTGCACTATTCCAATTATGGAAAGAAAAACAAAACTAAGTCAGTTAAGATCATCATCTCACACTGTTTTCCTGGGTAGATTTTTAGAATACTGTAATGCTAGCATGCTGTAATTGTGCCTGGTCATCTTCTCTTTCTTGCTTCATTAATCATTAAAGAGAGTTAGTAGTTGTCATACTAGACTGCAACAGATGTTGCTTGTTGAGACCCTGCATAGGGTCTTAGCATGGGAACCTGTGTATATGTGACCCAGAAATTTTTCTGTTAGATGTCAACCTTTAGCAGTTCTTTGCTTTGAGTACAAAGTTATTAGGGCTTTGTTTTTCTTTATTCTTTCTTTCTTCTTTTCTTCCCTTCTTTCTTTCTCCCTTCCTTCCTCCCTTCCTCTTTTCGTTCATTCACTCCTTCCTTCCTTTGTTCCTTCTTTCCTTCCTGTATGTCTGTCTTTTTTGATGGAGAAGAGTGGATAGAGGTCTTTGAGCAGCCCCCTTGAAACTAACATCAATCACCCCCGCCCCCTTTATTCTTTGTTCTCTATATTTATGTACTTACCAGAGCCTCTCTTTCCTGGTGTGTGTTTAATCCCAGCATAGGTTTTGCTTCTTGACCACTCCCTCACATTGCAACTTAATGCACATTGTTCTTTTACTTTCAAGCACTTTGGGTGGTATCTTTCTCTCATCTCAGGACCAAAACTGTTTAGATTTTTCCCTTGAGCACTAATACTCTCTCCTCCATTCCATACCTGGATAACTTCAAATCATCCTTTAAATATCCAACCTAAAGTAAAGAACCCATCCACATTGGTTATTTTCTTATAGCATTCTAATTTTTTAATATCACTGTGTTTACTATAGCTTAAATATATATTGGCTTGTGTGATTAATGTGTCTATATATCTCACTTTTAAAAATATAAACTGTCGTGCTAGAAATCTCATCCAGTTACTGAGGGAAGCAGATGCAAAGAGCCACGGCCAGGCCCCAGGTGGAGCTCCAGGAGTCCAATTGGCAAGAAAGAGGAGGAATTGTATGAGCGAGAATTGTGGAGACCAAGACTGAAAAAAAGCACAGGGGCAAATAGCCAAACTAATGGAAACACATGAACTATGAACCAAAAGCTGAGGAGCTCCCAACTGGATGATACCCTCTGGATAAGTGAGACAGCTGATTAGCTTGAACTGTTTGGGAAGCATCCAGGCAGTGGGACCCAGATCTGTCCTCCGTGCATGAGCTGGCTGTTTGGAACCTGGGACTTATGCAGGGACACTTTGCTCAGCCTGGAAGTAGGGGACTGGACCTGCCTGGACTGAATTTACCAGGTTGAGCTGAATCCCCAGGGGAGTCTTTGCCTTGGAGGAGATGGGAAGGGGGGAGGTGTAGTGGATAGCCATCCCAGCATTGGCCTGGAAGTTCCAACCCCCATTGAGGCTTCAGTAATGGTCACGTCCACAAGGCAGGGTGGAGGAGGAAATGGAAGACTGAGGATCGAGAGGAGGTCTCTCTCTCTTGGTTCCGGGACCCTGGACGCTGGAGGTAGACCGAACAGAGTTCTCCAGAGAACACCGCCGGACTGTGCTATACCTTTGCCAGACCCTGCAACCTACCCCTTCATTTGTAAGTTACCCCACAAAATAAACATCCCTTTTAACTATGTGGAGTGGCCTTAATAATTTCACCAATAGGGAGGTGGGCTGGGGAGAAGGTGGGGGCGGGAGGGGGGAGGACAGGGGAACTCATGGCTGATATGTAAAATTAAATTAAATTATAAAATAAAAAAAGAAAAAATATTTTATATACATGAAATTCATTAAAGGATGTGTTGAATAAAAAAATATATAAACTTGAAAAGAATAGAAACATTTCATGATTTGATCATTGCTGTATGTCCATGACGCAGGCTAAGAAAACTCTTCAATATCCTATTTATAATGTATTATATTCCTAGTTTATTCTTAACTCCTTAAAGTGTCCCACAGTTTCAGTAAGAAACCTTGAATAAGTGAAAAAAGGATTTTACACATGCAATTATAAATTTATTAAGGACTCACAAGCTGAGACTATTTGAGGATGGAAATGCCTTGTGCTTCTATACACATGAGTCAGAACCTTTTCTATTAAGATGAGTATAGAGAATCGGGATGTAGCCTTTTATAGAATGGGAATTATATTAGCTAGGTCTTGAAACCTAGTGAAACAGAATGAAAGAAGACTGAGCAAACCAAATACTGTGTCAGAGAGAGTCAGAACTTCACTAGAAACAGACATGCATTGAGTTCTGCTCGTACATTAGCTGCTCAGTCTTTTCTGACTAAAGGAAGATCCATTTTTACACATTAGCATTGACTCTATTATCCACACTATCATCATAATAATGCCTAAGGCTGACATTAGTAAAAGCTTCCTCTATCAGGCACTGGGCCACATGGATTACATCATTGAAGGCCACAGTGATCTTTTAAGTTAGGCCTTATCTGTATCCCATTTTAAAGAGAAGACACTGGAGATTTGGAGGATTTACTCAAGTTAGTAAGATAGTAAGAAGTACATCCAGCTCTGGAACCAGAAGTCTAATCCAGCACTCAACTTTTTTGGTCATGTTTTACATGTTTTACAGTTGTAAAGTGAAAGCTTTCATTATGACACTTTCATCAATTTGGCTAATCTACTTTGACCATATGCACCCTATTATTCTTTTTTTATTCTGTATTTTCTTTGAGGCAAGCTATGCTCAGCAGTCAGCATGCTGTCTTCTAGGTCCGGGGCTAGCCTGTGTTGTAATTCAGTATCTGCCTAGACAGAGAAATTCACACGTTTGGTCCAGAAGAGTTCATCTGTGAGGCAGTGGGATTGAATTTTATGTCAGCAAATGGAAGACTGAGATTAACACTCTCAGGAGGACACAGACAAAGCAATCTAGAAGACAGAGAGCACAGAACTTCAGGGAGCCACATTTCATAGGGGCTCTTTCATAGAGGCTCCATTTTCTGACCCTCAGGAAACTATATTCTGGGTAGAATTAAAATCTATCTTCCTGTGTTTTGTAGCCATTGGCCATGAAAACTCGTTCTCTGTAGATTTCCATCCAATCATTTTCCCTAAGTCTTGTTTCACTTTGAAGTTCCTATTGATGGGAGAAGGTCCTTTTATCCTTTCTATGTTAATGATGTTGAATTAATTTTTCAATTGTTCAGAGGACTTTCATCCGACTTTTTTATTTGAACCTTGAAACAACATTTTTAGAGGTCAGGAGTCCATCCGTTGTTGTCATGGTGGCTAGGTCCACAATGCTAGTAAAAGGAACTGCAGCTAGGCAGAGTCAGGGCTGAGGTTATCAGTCATTCCTTGATTATCTGGCCTTTCAAAGTGATTATGTCAAGGCCCTTTCATTCTTACTTCTCTCCTGTTAGTATCTGCTTGAATCTGCCATGATCCTGCTGGTAGTTATCTGTATCACAGAGGGTAAGCCTCTTCTCAGACACACAATACTTACTGTATATGAACATGACCTGGTCAGGCTGACAAAGCCAGGTCATAATTTCTCAAGAAAATAGCAGAGTCATGGGAAAAAGGTCATGAATATCATCAAGTACAAAGCTTGACATTTACCAAGGACAATTGTTTCATCATAAAAGTATCAGGCTTTTGGAAGCCTTTCAATTAAGCTACCACAAGCTATTCTGCCTCTTCAGGGTGGTGGGTGAAGGCAAGAATAACAAAGTGTGTATGTATGTGTGGATGGGGGGCCAGGGGGTGGAGGTGGCAGATGAGAAGTGGAAGACCAAAGGACACATTCTTGTGGTTTCAGGAGTAAATTGAGCTCCTAATTCTTTGTGAGCAGTAGTAGGATTAACAGTTCAAAAGGGCAGGTCACACAGGGGCAGGGGGCCAGGCAGGGTCTTGCAGGGATGTGACCCAGGAAATTCTGGCAGGCTGGGCCCCCATACCTTCCCAGCAGGCCTCCAATTAGGATTTAATGGTCAAATGTGGAATGCATTAGGACATCTCAGCAGAAAGTCAATGTTCAAAGGAGCCGGATCTTTTTGGCTAAGTAGAAAAACATTCCTCCATGGTCAGTTTCCTCCTGAACCTTCTAATTCTGGGACCTCACTGGCAGTGGTGACTTTCAAAGCATCCCATGTCAGTGGCCTCTGTGTACATTCAGTAGTTTCCTTGAACAAAGAAGAATAGACTCACTAGCTTGCTCCAGTACTTGAAGTAATGTAAAGAACAGGAAGAATTTTTGACACAGAGTTAATGTTTGTGGATTATATGAATATGCATAATGCTAAGGGAAAATAGATTAAAAATACATATCTGATAATGTATGAATATATCAAACATATGTCAAAATTTTTGCATACATCTACATGTGTGCCTGCTGTACTTACTTTATATTCTCTTAAAATTTGTCCTTATATTCTGCCTTGTCACAATGAGATGTTTGACGCAACTTTCTAAGACAAGGCAGTATTCTGTGTGCATGTATATGTTTATGTATATGTGTTTGTATCTATGTATATTTATGTATATTTGTGTATATATATGCATGCACAAATATTCAAAAGAAAGATATATGTAATATATAAATATGAACACACCAATGTGAGACTCTGTGTAAACTTTATGTCTCTCTAAATGTGGTTAAATACATGGATTCGGGTGTACACATTGGTACCCATGAAAATGATCCTGGAAGTGGACATACAGGGAGCAATCAAGTTCATGTGTACATAAAAATAAATTAATGTCCTTTGGTGATGCATTTTGCTTTGTGTGAACATGCATGGTGTATATTGTGTGGGAATGCATGTCACACATGGGTGGATAGATGTGGAACTGTTACAGGGCTTGCATTTGTGAATAAATATTGGATAATATGTGACTAACCAGTGAATTCAAATAAACTTAGATATGCACATGTACTATTATGGATATTGGTTGCATGACTGTGAATATCTATGTCTCAGATAGGGCCTGAAGAGTGGTGAGACTGTACAGCACTTGCACAGTTTGGAGAGTATGATGCTTCATGGATTTTTGCAGAATTAAGGAAAGTTCTTCTTGTGTTGGTGCTCATGGCTTTCCTATCCTAACACACAAGGATGAAGACCATAAACTTCATCTTAAAAACTATACAGTCTCTATTTTGATGTGTCCCAGCATCTGTTTGGTGTTTCAAAGAGTTACAAAAGAAAATATGTTCCATTTTCTCCTAAAAATACTATATAGTGTTTACACACACACACACACACACACACACACACACACACACACACACCTCTATACATGGTGTTTGGTGTAAGAATATGATCAGATGACTTATTTTGAACATTTGAGTGTTATTATATCAGTGGTAAATTTAGGCTGACCTGGTCACGCTGATTTGCCTGGGACTTTTCCTCAGTGTTGAACTAAAAGTCCCAGATTCCAAGGAATCCCCCAGTCCTCTACAGACCAAGTCAATTTGACCCCTCCACCTGGACTGTTGTTCCTCACTGTAGAGTGAGGAAACCAAGCCTGCAACATATTTAGAAGGGCACAGAGCCTTGATTTCTAATTCAATCTTTAAAAATTATTTATTTTATTTTATGTGTGTTCGCCTGACTGTGTGCATGTGTGTACATGTGTATCATGTGTGTTCAAGTATCCACAGATACCAGTAGAGGGAATCAGAGCTCTGAAACTGGAGTTATAGAAAGTTATTGGCCACCATGTGGGTGCTGAGAACTGAATCCAGGGCCTCTGTAAGAGAAGCAAGTGATCTTAATCACTGGGCCACTGGGCCATCTCCATCTTCTGTGTTTCACTTTGTGCAGGGTGTTGAAATGTGTTAAATCCTACCAGAACAATAATTTTTTATGTGTAAATCTACTTGTTCCTTTAGCACAACCAATAGCACAAGGGGATCTTTCACTGCTAAAATCTCTTTGGGATTCCACTGATCCTAGATAGATGTGTGACCATGTGAAATCAAACTTCTGTGCCTTAGATGTAATATCTATAAAGTGAACACACACACACACACACACACACACACACACACACACACACACACACAGAAAGGCACAGAAGTGAAGTAGGTAATTTCTTATTTTACATTAAAGATACATTCAACAAATGCTGTACTATTGGTGTATGCACACACATATTTCACAGACTAAGAAAAGATATATGCTAAAGGTATTTTTTCTAAAAATGCACAGAATTTGGTTCTTGCCCTAAAAACTATTCATTGTACTGGGAAAGATATTAAGGCCACAATATCAATAACTAGTCTTTTCTAAGAGAGGGTTGTAGTTGTACTCAGAAAAAATTTTAGAAACAATTTCTTATCATCTTCCATCAGCTGTTCTTTCAGTAATAACTATGGGTCTAGCAGTGGGTTAGAAGTTGGAGAACACTTCACAGAGTGAATCAATTCATCCATGGAAAGATTGCCTCTGAAGAATGAGGAAGGATACATGATTACAGATTGTATTAGAATCCAACTTCAAGTGTCATGCCCACAAAAGAAAGTAGAAATGAAAATCTGGAAGAGAAACAATTTGGAGTCAGTATAGCAAGAACAATACCATGTGAGGAATACGGCTTACTGTTGATAAGGAATTGAATTATTTACAACTAGTACCTGCTGTGAACAAAGAAATCTGAAATACTCATATCAAAGTTGTCTAAATGACTTTGAAGACATAGAAAAATTATTTTAACATAAGCTGATACAGGTTATAAGAAGAAGAAGGCATAATAAACTAACATCTTGGGAATTGTAAAAGGATTTTCAGAGCTGAGAAGTCAACAACTTGAATTTGCCATATAAGAGGGTTCACTAGACATAAAGTTGGGATGCCTAACAGGCTGACAACTCAGGGGTGGAGACAGTGATTTACAATAACATTCTGGAGAATGAGAATAACACATGCATACATGGAAACTGGAAGCAAGAGATATTGAGGAAAGAGCTAGAGCCTCCCAATGGCCAGAACCTGATTTTTACAATATCCTAAATTCCTTTTAAGACTTAAGTCCCAGAAGACAGAACTCACTTTCTCCACCCTCTGAACACAATGACCTGAGTGTCTCTCTTCAGTAAATGCAAGGATAACATGGGGTAACAGCTGAAATAAGGACACATATTACTCTGCTGTGGAGTTTGTACTTGAGCCTATGAATAATGATAAATCAGCAAAGAGTTTTCAGGAGACAACGATTTGTTTCAAATCTGTATTTTAGAACCTCACTCTGAACTTAGCAGTGTAGGGGTGGATTTGAGAAGATGGGGGGTTGTAAAATCCTATGCAGAAAGATGAATTAGGAAATGCCCACTGTCATCCTGATAGCATATGCTGGAAGACATAAGGAAGATTGCCTCAAGAGTCATGGAGGAATGCTGCTCACTGCTTTTCCACAGAAGTGAGTCTTCACAGCTACACAGCCCTGTATCCTCATTCCCTCCATGGTAAGAACATAATCAGAGCTCTGGGAAAGAGCTATTAGACTTTTGAATACATTTGATAAATTCGTATGTTCATGCTAGTGGTAAAGCTTTATATGGCCATAGAAAATAAATAAATAAAATAGATAAATAAATTAAAAAGATAGGTAGATATAACACTGTCTTTTATAGAAGAATGTCTGAATTCTGTTCACCATTTAACATAGTTACAGCTTGATTTTGACTAAGTTCTTTATCCTACCTCCCTGTATCAGTGACATAAAATTCAAGATATAACACCAATATTGTGATATTGTCAGAGGCGACTGAAGAAAATATATGTGAGAGTCTCTTTGAAGTCCTTGAACAATAATGCAAACATCAGGTATTGATTTTGCAGACATAGTAGGCAGAGATTGACATTAACTATTTAAAAGATAAGGTATCTGTTCTAAATTTTGGATCACTAGCTGGATGGGCACGGGCTGTCTTCTAAACCTTGCCTTCCACAACAGTTTTATTTCTAAAGAAAGCTCATCCCCAGTGATGGCACATTAAATGTGATTTCAGCCAGAAGACTAGCAAGCTGATTGCTCTATGTCATTACTGACTCCGTTTTTTTTTTTTGTTTGTTTGTTTGTTTTGTTTTTTTTCTAGAAGGACTACATTCTGGAGGGAGTTCTTGAGTACCCTTATGATTACAACCTGTAAGGTCACAGACTATAAAACACCCCAGGACAAAACCTCTCTATTTACTGCTCTTCCCATGTGTGTGACCCTGTGTCCTCCAGCACATGCCTTATTTCAATTAACTTTTCACAGTCTCCTTGTTTCCATTTTTCTTTCGCCATTCAAGCACTGATCCTTTCTCTTCTTAGTAGCTTGTCGAACACTCAAGGCCCCATTAAAGTCAATAGACATATGTCCTTGATTAACAAGAAAGATGAATGGTAATAAGGGTTGTAGACAATGTGGGCCCATGAAACACCTTAAACTCTACTAAAACTAAAAAAGGGCTTTGTCCAGAGTCTGGGGCTCCTGCTTCACATTGAACAGATGGCTCAGAGTCATGGCACGGCACCTCCACTTTCCTGTCATGTGGAGAGATGGAAATTGAGACACTCAGTGCTGCAGAAGCACAGCACTTGAGTGAAAACACTTGGAGATCATTGTGGTGAGTAATCTTGATTTTCAACTTGATTGGATGATTGAGGGATGCAGAGGATTAGTAAAACACACCTCTGTATGTGTTTTTGTGGATGTTCCCAGAAAATATTGATTTATAGGATGGCAAATTATGGGGAAAGACCAACTCTGAATGCTGACTGGACTACCCAATATGTGAGGGGTCCAGCATGGAGTAAAAGTGAAATCAATGTGGGAGTTACTCTTTCAGTGCCTACTAAACCTCCTCCATGCCTTGCTTGATGGACTGAATCCTGTGAAAGTATGAACTAAAATAAATCCTCCTTTTGAGTCATTCTGTTTGATATTTCATGATGTGAATGAAACTGGTACATTCAATACAAGTGCTCATAGTCTTGAAAAGCACCCTGCTTCATTTCAATCCTTTGCTAAATGCTTAGCCTATAATAATGATAAAGCCCCAGTTTCTGTAAAACTGGAGTATGGAAGAATAGATGAATTCATTAATTTTTTCTTATTTCACCTATACATTTAATATTCAATTGACATTTACCATGTAACTGGCAAAATAATGAGTAAAATGAGAAAATCAGATAACAATAAATATAACTCCAAAATGACAAACTAGCGTAGATTGACAAGGCAAATGTGAGCCCTCATAGTTCTTACATATATGAAGCAAACTCTCTCAGAAGTAATATTTGGACTATTACATAGAGAATGAGTGAAAATCCAAATTGTCTAGAGATTAGAAGTTGCTAACAATGTCCAAGGCAGAGGCAGAAGATTGATACAGGCTTCAGAGTCAATAGGAAATGAAAGGAGGCCAATGAGGCTGTGATTTAGGGAGTAAGAAGAGTAAGCCAAACCTGGAGGAGGCTTGGAAGCATGTGTGTCATGGTCAGTGTGAAACCATTCAACCTGAAAGTAAGGGGCTCAAATTGATAATTTGTATTTGTTGAGACTGTTACTTTGCGCTACAAAGAATTGATCAAAAAGACCAGCAAGGGTAGAAGCAGAGACACTAATGATATGGATAAATCCAGAAAGGACGCTGTCCTGGATTAGGATAGAAAATTATGGATAAATAAATGAAATTCTAAATCTATTGTAAATGGGAGGCACTACAGTAAAAGTGAACTCTGATCCTTGAGGAATGCACCAAGGTGGTTAATTAGAACCCTGGATTATGAAGAAATCACTTGGGGAACAGTGATTATTCTGATGAGGAAATGTACTTACTGTGCTGGATAGTGGATAGAAGACATTCCTTTCTGATAAAATCACATTTCTCAAGCTCTAATCTGAACTTCTCAATTTCTACTAAGTTTTCCTTTGACACTGAACTTCATTTGTTGTGGCTTCTATGACTTACATGGATCCTGTTGAATTAGAAAGAGTTCAGTCACTAGTACCTTTCTCTATAACTCAAATAAACAGAAATAAGATGAGGAAGTAAGGCAAACATAAGTGATAGAGCTGATATTATGATGTGGGGTTACTGCTTGGGATCAAGTGAGCATTCAAGTCCTGTACTTGGGAATTGCACTCACCCACAATGGTATGTGCAGAGATGGTGGTGGCTAAAAGCAGCAGAATGGAGTTGCAGCATATAACACAGGCTCTTCCTCATCAAGGCATCTTCCAAAAGGAAACAGACTCTTGCACTGAGCTGCATATGCCCAGTTCTTCTTTCCAAGATCAGCATTCAGATATAAGATGGTAGAGAGGGGCCATGAATAAAATGACAACTTGTCTCTCTACAAATTAAAGGAACTAGAAAGAAGCACTGCTCCCCAAAGGACTCAAATGCATGTCTTGAACATATTTTAAGTGGTTCTGTCTTCACTCTTATATTAGTCACCTCTGTACATATTGAGATTCAACATAGCTCATGAGCCATTAGAAAGAGAGGTCATTCATTGTTCAGTGTCAACAGCTTTGTGCACAATGGACAGGCAGCCCTTTGTACCTGGTTGCACCAGACTTTGCAGTCCGATTCAAAGGTTTGAATCTTACCATTGTTATTGATTATATTTGTAATGATGGTTGATTCAATTCTTTAACCTCCTGATTCTCACCTGTGCAACACCAATATCTATTTTCTAAGTGACTCTCTACATCAAGATACCATCTCTGTAAAAGCCTCTGGTGTAGTCAGCACTAATTAAATGCTATTCCCTTTTGTTCATTTTAAGGTGTTTCAATAAACTCGTTGTAAGTTTCAGGACTCATCTGCCTTTAAATACTGAAGAGCTTTAAGTTCACCTCTATAGAAACTAATAATATGTAGTTCTGATTTGTCACTTTAAGGGAAAGAAATGGGTGGCTGGAGTGATGGCTCAACAATTGAGTACTGACCGCTCTTGCAGAGGTCCTGGGCTTGGTTCCTACATGGTGGCTTACAATCTCTGGTAATTCCAGTTCCAATAGATCCAATGCCTTTTTCTGCTCTCCCTGGGCACCAGGTATACAAGTGGTGCACATACTTATATGCAGGCAAAATACTCACGCACACAGAATAAAATAAGCAAATTCAAATAAAAGAATGTGTGAAATACTGAGTACAGTGCCTGGTGCATCAATAGGAAGCAAAGTCAGTTCTTAGTGACAATAATGATTAGGTGCTTAGCTTTATATTTTGCCCTTTTATTCTAGTGATAGCTCAAGAGACCCATGAAGAAGCTGTCTTCCTACAACAGCTTGATTTTTCTTGTTCTTATAATTTGGTTACTTCAAGGAAGAAGTGGTATTTGGCCAATAAGGTATAGAGCACATGTAGTAGGAATCTTAACAGTTCTTATTAATAAGAACAAACCTGAGGCCAGTCATTGGGGTGAATGCTGGAAGATCAGCGAGACAGAACAAGCCACAGCTACCTCACCTTGCTAATTCCTCAGCTGATCTTATTACCTCAGACTGGAAGCTTCTGAGTCCCCATCCACATGAATCTCAGCTGAACTGTGCTGCTCCAAAGCCTGAATGCTTAACCAGTCAAATGCTGCTAGTTTCTGGTCTTCACGCCTTATATATCTTTCTCTTTCTGCCATCACTCACTGGGATTAAAGACTCACTTTCTGGTATTAAAGGTGTGTGTCCCCATGCTGGCTGTATGCTTGAACACTCAGAGATCCATCTAGCTCTGCCTTCCAAGTGCTGGGATTAAAGGTGTGTACCACCACTGCCCAGCTTCTGCTATGGCTTGCTCTGACCCATTTTCTAGCCACCATTTTTGGCTCTGTAACTAGTGGCTGTCTGTTCTCTAACCCCAGATAAATTTATTAGGGTGCACAATATTTTGGAGAACACAATACCACCACAAGCACAAATTTCTTTTTTTTCCCTTTTCTCTCTTTTTTTTTCAGATAAGAACATGAAGGCAGCCCAACTGCCACAAATTATGCAGTCTAGTTTCCTGCATTTGGGGAAATTGCAGGGGTCAGCATATTTGGAGTGCAATAGATATGCCTCACCCTGGGGAAACCACCTTCATGATCATGGTATCTCCCCTGCCAGGTAAGTATGAGCACAAATTTCTAATGAGATTGAATTCATAGTGCCCTAATTGATGGCTGCCATGTACTCTCCTATTTGTAGAGGTCACATGTTGGTGAATTGTAAGCAAATACACTCAACAACCATAATCATATATACCTTTAAAATATTCAGCCATCATCCTCTTAAGAAACTTAATATGGAATGTTACACCTCTCTGAGCCCGAATGCAGGGATTTGGGCTGTTGTGTCTGTCCTTAGTGAAAATGAGGACTGCTTATTTAATTTCACAGCTACAAATGAAACAGGATGACATAAGAACATGTGGCTCAAAATATCACCTCAATGATTGAAGCAATTATAACACAGATGCATGCTTTCTTATTTTCTCATGGCGAATGAGGAGAGTCCATAACGGTTAAGTCCCATTCTTTGAAGATAAAGTATCTGACAGGCAAGAGGAATTCTCAAGAGAGTTTAGGCTGATGTGGCTTTTCCAAATGCCTTCTAGCAAAGAGCGACCACACATTCCACAGAAGCAGCTCTTGGAGAGATGAAAGCAATTTTTTCCTAAGAGGAGTTGACATTGGTTTTTGAATCCCACAAAGCATATTTAGGTCATTTCTGGATGGGAAAAGTCAGCCTTGGGGATACATGTAAATTATCTGAAACATATTGATGATCTAAGGGAGAATATGTTTTAGTCTGAGTCAGAATTCTGCCCAAGATATTGGTTATGCAATACCACTGAATTTAGTCAACTGACAGCAATATTGATAACATACAGCCAAATCTCTAATCACAATTCAGAATCTAAATAACTCTGAAAGAGAAACGTGTTTTTGAAATTTGTTGCAAATTCATTTGGTAGCTGAAGTCACTGGGGGTCTCTGAAGTCTGTATCAGTCTTAGGATGAATCTTCATGTCTTTAACTAAATCTTTAATCTTTCACAGTGAGAGAGTTAATGTGTTTGCTTATAGAGAGTTCAGCTCCCTGTAGGGTTTTGAGACATATATCTACTTGTCTACACTGTTAAAACTATATTACCTTTCTGAAATGTCCTAAGATCTGTAGATTCAAAGTAATCTCTCAGGATCATACATAGTAACCAACTACATTTTCAAGAATTGGTTTCTTTTAATATTGGTATATTACTTATGCTTTTATCCAGTCAACTCAGCACCAGCTGTACATATTTATTAATCCCAGGGATCCTACATACCTAAAACCCATCCTAAGGATATATCCTTAGGAAGAGATCTACAGTGTTTTCTCAAGTTCCCTACATTGACAGATACCATAAAGTACAATTCTGTGTATCACTAAATTCGATTATAAACATTTTCTTTCCTTTCTGTTTTCCTGAACTGTCAATCACTATCTGTATCAGTTTTCTTTAGTTGCACATAGTAAGAATCTGAATCCAGCAGAAGGTCATTTAAAAACTTACTCTGAATATTTGGATACTCATAAGTTGACAGTGGCTGCCTGTGAGGCAGATGGTGTTCTGATTTGGAGTGTTTGACAGTTTCTATGGTGTTCATGTCCTCTCTTTGCTCAATTTAAACTTGCCATGGCTCAATAACTGTATCTTTTTTTCCCTTTGGTATTTAACAACTGAATCTTGCAAGTTTATATGAACTCTCTGCAGTTTCTCACTTGTACTGGGTAATTCTTACAAGTCTGAGATGACTGTTCTCCAAAGTTTCTGGGGTATGCAAGGAAGATTTACTCTATCCTGTAGATGCTTCCTGTGGATAAATGGATCCAGTCCAGAAATTCAATGCCATTAAATAGTGACCTGCTTTCCATCAGACTCTGAGAAAGACCCTTAGTCAATATAGGAATCAATTACATGGAGCTGTCCCTCAAGTTCCTTACATCCTTACAGGAAAGATAGTTAGGTTTAACATCACTACCACAACAAAACTTGAGCACTGGACATTTATGAGCCTCTGTCCCACTGGTTTCTGTTTACACCCTTCCTCATAACCACATCAAATTCCTAGGCTTTTCAGGTACTTTGTAAACACACACACACACACACACACACACACACACACACACACACACACCTTTGGATTTTCTAAACTTTCTAGACCCCATTTGGTGACTAGCAGGGAGACTATCCAGAGTTTGCACACCTACTTTACAATCCCTAGTCCAAACTTTTGAGCACATAGGATTCTTCTTCATGACTTCTTGCATGATGTCTGGGCTTTATAGAATCACTTCTCCTTCGGAGAAAAACCGTGCAGCCTCTACTATCAGCAAGTTCACTTAACATTGACCCTCTCATTCCTGGATGAGTTATCCTTTCTACCAATCGTCTAGTCAAGGACTCTTAGATACATTATGTAATCAAGACCAACAGTACTCCCACACTGTTCTCTTTTGCACTCCCTTATTTATTCAGTACATGCATAGTGAGTCCTTATCCTATACTAGAAACCATAGTAGACTCATGAGATGCAAGGATGAAGATGGTTGTGTCTGATCCTCAAGAAAGACAAACTACTAATTAGAAAAGGGATGGATACATCAGAACAAAGAAATGTAGTTTTCAGGGCACACTGAACTTTCAGAAACACAATTTTGGCCTGGATTTTGAATGAAGAGATGTCATTTAGGTGTCTGGTTCCAGGACAGCACAGAACATTAATTTTCCCCGTGGTCCAAGGCAATGGCAGCCTAGAAGTTCATACAACTGATGTCCTGTGCAGTTGGATTGTTGTTATAACAGGGACACAGGGACACTTCATGTTTTGTTTTTAAATCTTCTATATTACACAAAGTTCTACGACGTTTGGTTATATTTTTATTTTCAAAATTTGGGATGCTGTCCAGCCTTGAGTATCCAAACATTTTTAGGGTATTCAAACAACAAATAACTACAAAAAGAAGGAATATGTTTTTGTCTTGACAAACAAGAGAAATGTAAAAGCACAAATGGAATACATAAATTTGGCCAATTCTAGACAAGAAAAAAATCTCCATCCTTCTGGGAGGAAAATGGTGTTCAACTATGAGATTTGTTATGTGCTGAAGAGTGAAAATTGTATTTTAGATTCCCATCTTCCTTATTTGGGCAGAAATACTTCTATTTCCTTGAGAAACCTTGGTGACTTTGTGGGAAATTTAATGTTCTCTTTGGAGAAAGAAAATAAATCTAAACAACAGAAATCTCATAGATCTGTGTTACTTTAGGAAAAGTGACTGAAATTTGGATAAAAATACATGCCAGTTTTCCTGGGATTATCCTGGCTTATGGTGGATATCTGCCCTGGTATATGCATTGGTATCTCTTCCCTTCCCTGCCAGAAATGGTGCATTTGGAATACTAAATTCCTGGATGAAATATTAACTAATAGAGCAATCAGTAGGAATGAACTATGCACAGTTAAATGTAGACATCTACTCTCTGGAGCACAGTTTGAGCATTTGAAAATGAGAAGTTATGTAAATATTCAACAATGAAGAGCCAGATACATTAATAAAGGACACCCCATCCATGAACATCCTGTCACTACTGAAGTGATGTTCTAGAGCTCTAGACCATTATCTAGTTGGAAAGAAACAAAGGGTATAGTGATAAACACTGACAAAGGCAGGTATATGACAGTGTGTTTTCCTATTTCATTCTTTCAAAAGAGAAAGAGAGGGGGATGGAAAGGGAAAGAAAGAAAAAGAGATCAGAGAGGGGTAGAGAAAAGAGGAAAGGGAGGGAGAGGAGAGAGTTAAAATCAGTTATGGATGCATTTAAATCACTGTTCTTAGATTTAATTGCTGAAGGAACCACCTCAAATTATTCTTTATTCAGCCCTTCTAGCTGTCAAATTCCATTTCTTTGCCTGTGAATTACACTCCTGGTGTACAATCAGGAGTGACCTCTCTGTGCTATTTTCAGGAAACTGTATAATTGATACATTTGTACCTAGTGAGGAAATGGTATACGGTTGATACCTTTGTACCTAGTAGGTTTTATGCAGTGTGATTCAGGTTTTCCTGGGATATTTGTAAATAATTTGATACTTTTCTATTGTTGAGCAAAATGATGATGCTACTGGCATTGAGTTTAAAAAAACACAGAAATATTGTTAAATATTCTATTGTATAAAAGACAATTAAATATACTACTATATACATGGCATTCTCATTACCCAAATTATCAGTGGAGCAGTAATTGATAACTGATTTAGAAGTAACAAGTACGAAGTGGGCATGTATGCATGCCTTCTTTCACTGCTGTTATTGATGCCATGATTCTGTGTGTGTGTGTGTGTGTGTGTGTGTGTGTAGGTATTATGTGCATCTTCATTTTGTATTACCATTGTGATGAATGTAGAATATTTTAGTAATAAAATAACATTTCCATCTAAGTTTTTTTGTTTGTTTTTTGAGAGAAAGAGAGAGGACTTCCTGGTGTTGCTCAGAATGGCCCCGAAATCTTCAACTCAAGTGATACTCCCACCTCCCACTCCTGAGTACCTGGGACTAGAGGAACATGTCACAGCAGTGAGAATAGTAACTTTAACATTATTATTTTAAACTTCAACTATAATTGATAACATTACAGAAGGCTCTTAAAGTCAGAGATCAAATCTTATCTACATGAGGTAGGTCGTAACATATAATAGGGGGTTAATAGAGTTTGCTGTGTTGAAGTGAACACACACAACTCTGTTGAAAAGGATAGAGGTATAGATGCTAACTTATATGACTATCTATATTTTTGTTAGTGCTCTAACAAAGTGGTTAGACTATTTATAATTGGTCTACATCACTGCAAATTATATGGCAAGCATCTTTCCTGAAAACATTTTCACCAAATAAACATCTTCTGTGATATGTTGTAACTCCTGGCCATACCCATGCACTAAATCATCACACATGTAACGTTGAAATATATTAAAAGAGTAAAACATCTGAATATATTTAACATCTTAAAAATGTATTGTTTCATTTCTATTTATATCACTCATTTCCTTTATGTTCTGTTATTAATATCTCCAGCTTAAAAATGTAATTCCCTTGCTCAATTATCTTTACCAGTTCATCCAAAAAGAAACTCTATTCTGGTTCTTGCAAGGCCTTCAGAAGCAGTGTTAACTTGTATAAAAGACTGGGCAAAGCTGTTGAAGATCCGTGTCTCCACCTGTATGATTGATGTCATGAACTTTGTTTTATAATCATCAAAAATGTTACATAAAATGTAATACATAAATCAAGACATAGTGATATAAAGGGAATTTATTATTCTTTTTTTTTTCAACACATGGTAACTTTGTAATTTGCTCCAGTTTTCCTGGGAATGAAACTGTCTTTTAATCATGGAGGGGAGGGCATGGGGGGAAAGTGGGGATGGGGGCGGGAGGGGGGAGGACAGGGGAACCCATGGCTGATGTGTAAAATTAAAACGCAAATATAATAATAATTAAAAAAAGAAAAGAAAAAGAAAAAAAGAAGCAAGCATAAAGACACATGTGACCTGACTTGCTGAGGGGAAAAGCATTTGCCCACAGTTACCAAATAACAAAGCTAGATTTTATCTATTTATTTAATGTTTCTCATATTTGTATATCTGTGTCCTTCACTGACGGTAAAAAGTACTATTAAAGACACATTTAAAAAGAGTTAAAATACAGAAATCTCTTAAATGCTATAGTCAGCTTAGTGTTGAGTTGAAGGTCTTCTTGAAGACTTATCAGAATGCTGAGATTCTTCTTCATCCCTTAGCAGCATATGTTTATATTCTCCTTAGGCAGTTAAACTGTGATTTGCATGAGGCTAAAATGCTTAGGTGATCTCCAGGAATCCCTTTTTGCCTGATTTTACAGGGTCAATCAGACATACCCTTCATGGTTTCATCATTGAATAATCAATCAAGTGAAAAAGAAATGATGGCTGAAGGCTTGTCAGCAGCATATTGATTTGCCCATTGAGCTCTGTTCAAATTCAATGAAGGTGGTAAAAGCCATCACTGCACTGAGAAATGACCAACAAAGGACATGTACAGAAGCTCTGCTGTTCTTTTTCTCAATTAAGTTGCTTAATTTTGCAAATTGATGTTCAGGTGGTTAATACATGAATCTATGTATTCCATCAGATAATTGTAAGCATTTGGGGAAAACCTCCTTTTGGGCACTAAATTTTGTGGCCACGAACATGTATCTTTATCTTTTGTAGAATCTGTAAAACAAACTTCACATTGAGTCTAAAAATCAACACTAAGAAAGCCAATGAAAGTCATGGTTAATCACTGGAGAATTAGGTGTCTGATGACTTGGTATGCGTCTCAACTCTGTATTGTTTTGTTGCGAGAACTTGGGCAAAGAACTAAACTTGTGATATATCTTAGTTTTTTTAACCTATAAAATTTCTGTGAAAATAACAACTTTCTTACTTGGTATTTGAATGAGTTATGATAAACCCATGAGTTATTATTATTTTCATAGTATCATCCCATAAAAGCATTCAGGCAAAATATACTTCATTATTCTTGCTTCTTAAAATTCTTTATATGATTTAGTTCTTGTCTGTGTTTTGTAGAGTTTTATTTTCCATTTTATTTCACAGACACTGATCAGACATTGACTGATGCTGCCACCACTTGTTATCTACTAAAATTCAGTGTTCCAAACTCTCCCCATTATAAAAGTCCCCAATAGTATCTGTGCATAGAGGCAAATTCTAAGTCTATCCTATAGATTGATGTGACTGTGAGAATAAAAGCTATGGAAGAAGGGCTATGAGTAACTCCCAGGGGAACACACACACACACACACACACACACACACACACACACACACACACACAAGTGAAAGAAGACAAGGCAGACCGATATAAGGATACAAAGAATGTCCTCTAATTCTATTTCAGAACAAAGTAATTGAGGCTTAACTCAAGAAGCAATTTATAGTCATGCATATTTCAGCAGTATAGAATGTTATTCAAAGCATAGTGAATAGAGATCATGGACTTGGATTCTGCCCTGTTCCTTCTTGAACACATGATGTGGCTTTGAGAGTCTACTCTCTAAGCTTTACTTTATCTGCAACACCAACATTTGTGTGTCATGAAATGTTGCTCATAAGGTAATAAATATACAAGCATCATGAAAAGTTAAAACACAGAAAATTCATAAGGTATTTCTGTAACTCGTTTCACTGCCAGGAGCTATTGACTCAGATCCCATGGAAGAGAACTACCAAATGGAAACCAAAAGGCTGCTGATATGCCAGTTGGCAGGACATCCTCCTGGGGTTAACAGGGTGCATTTATGCATTTGTAGCTAGTCTTTGCACCTGCCTTCAACCCAACCCCTACCCTCTGTGGAGAGACACAAGCCTGCTATTTGTCAGTCTTTCTATGCCACTGAGAATGTGCTGCTGCTGCAGTCTATTGCAACAGGCATTTGGTTGGCAAGGCAGATGGACACCTGTTGAGGCTGAGTCATTCCTATTCACAGGATGTGCCTAGTATGCTGCATGTAGAGTGTTCAGTTAAGGATAAGAGGCTTGATTCGCCCAATATGGTGCAGCTGATGCTCTCATTCATTGGCAGCTCTTAGGGGAAACCAGAGATGCATGGTCTAATTTCACTTGCTCCTCATCTTCCTTTATGCCAGATGGATGACTGCAGTGGCATGCTCATGCACATTTGTTCAGGCTCATGGACCTTACAAGGAATTATGTTGGGCTTGAAGGAAATCAACCTTTTCATGGAAATTAAGATGAATGATGGTGGCCTTGATAGGACTCCTCAGCCAATCCCTGATGCTTTCTTTTTATGTTCCCAGCATTGTTGGCACAGAGACTTGGTTCAAAGTTCAGGCCATTGTTGATTAAAAACTGTTCCCATAAGAAAAAAAAACAAACAAATATAACAAAAACAAAACAGCAATAACCAAAACCCCTTGATCTTAGCTAATACTTTTGTAGTAACTAATATGTAACTTTTGCATTTTTTAATGAACCAAATGGTTATCAATATTGCTACTTCCAGGACAATCTAAACAATTAATACTTTTCTCAGCTGTCTCTCTACAGCTTCAAACTAGAAGGGATTTTAGATCTGGAACACAACTAGAAGTGGAAACTTTAGGTTTTGAAAACAAGTTCCCTATTGGCTTAAGAAATATTCAAAGATAAATCTTGTAGGAATTTGGAGGACACATTCTCAAAGTCACTTGGTTTACTCCAGGAGTCCTTTCTTTAGACGTGGTGCTGTCTTTTCCTTCTCTATTGAATGAACTGAAGCACACATTTGCACATGCACGTACACCCCAATGGAGGACACAACTTTGTTACGAAAGAACAAGATTATAGTATGCAATTTGAAAGCATGAGCTTTTCTTTTCTTTCTCTGCTGCTTTAAACTGGCCAGTCCAGTTAGGTACTGTCATATTGGGATTACAGGGCTTTCTAGTAACATGACAGCCACAATGGTCTGCTCACTCAGAGAAGAAGGTAAGCTCTCCATTCAGGAAGATCCCACAGAAGGTACTCAGGAGAGATCACAAAGCAAGCCTTTTACAAATCCCTCATTTTTCTTCTGGAAAGGAGTCTACCAGATGTCAAGAGGAGGGTAGATATTTGAAGCTCCCCCACTTTAGAGAGGGCAGAAACACCCATTTTTAAGAGTCTGAAGTTTTTTCAGCAAACAGAGAACATGACTTTTTTTTTTCTACAGTGACCATGATCAAATAAAGGATGTGTTGAAACATAGAAGAATAGGTAAAAGCCTTAATTTGCATCTAAGGTGGATTAAGTTTGAAAGCTTGGTCTTCTTTTTAAGACTTTTTTTTTTAACTTTAAATTATGTGTATTCTGTCTGTATGAGGGTATGTGTGTTTAAGTGCAGTGTCCGTGGGGGCCAGGGGAAGCCATTGGATTCCCTAGACTTGGAGTTACAGATGTTTTTGAGCTGCCAGATATGAGTGCTGGGAACTAAACTTAGGCCCTCTTCAAGAATAGTTTGTGCTCTTAACTACTAAGCCATCTGTCTCCCTGACCTTCCATTCACTAGAGGTAAGATTTTTTTTTTCCTGACTGAAGGGGGATTGTGAGACTCAAAGTTTCCTTCAAATCTAGAGATGAGAAACTATGGTGAGAACTAACTCTGAAGCCAGAAAGCCCTCTGCTTGATTAATCTCAGTCTGGTTTGACATGTGAAAAGAAAAAAAAAAAATGTGAGAATACCTTCCATCTTACAGGCTTACTTGGGATAGTTGATGAAAGATTGTAGATGGACCAGAATTTAATGTATAGTAACTGATAAATAAATGTTATTTTTAAAACCAAAGAATTGGTGGTGATGTTTTATTTACTTATGCTATGAAATCATGAGATTTAGTGGGTTTATATATTAGGACAAATGCTCAGAAAACAAAGTTTACTCACCTAACCATTTGTAGAGCTTTGTTTGCAATGTTTTAGCCGTTAATTCTAATACATATCCTTCAAAGATACATTAGCTCTAAAAAGTCTGATGATACACTGAATGTCTTTTTTAACTATGGGAGTACAACATGCAACTTAAGGCTGTTCACAGCTCCAAAACAATAATGGCTTTTTATTATTAGGAGTGGTTGGGTAGGAGTGGTCTGAATTCACTTCTTCTAAGTGGGCTTGAGCAGACCAATGGGTTGGAGGGTGTGTGAGTTAGTGATGCTAGCAATTTTCATACATTTAAGCAGAACAAGTATGGAAAATGTCAATTCAAAGACAGTCCAAAGTAGAGATTGTCTCCAGATACTTCTGATCCTCCAGCTCCTTCATGTTCCTCCAACAGCTCTAGGAATACCACTCTCATCCTTGATACTTCCTAACAGATAATCACCATACTGCTCAATATCATCCAAATGACAATTTATACCCCCAAACTTAACACATCAACAAATCTAACAAGCTCATAAAAGAAAAGCAAACACTGAAAAAAATGGATTTGATAACCCCATGCTCACACCTGGAGAAGTTTCACTAAATTTCTCTGTATTCAAAAAGTCAGATGGAGAAGAAAATATAATAGCACAAAGCTTAATGAGTTACTGGTAAATTAAGATATGATCCTCTCACAAGTCAGGGATTTCCTGTGTCAAACAGTACCATCTAATTGTCATATTAATTAATGCTTTATCTATACACAATATATTAGAAAGAGTTGATAATGACTGCCTTGGAGCACTTCTCAAACCTAAGACACACTACTGTGCTCACTGAATCTGTATTTTATGACAATGAGCATTTTAAAAGAAGACTTCGTGGGAAGCAGAACAAGGAAAAATTGTGTATCTATAATGGACTGTAACTGTGTCAACATAGAACAATCTCACAAATAAATTTAGCCAATATATTATATATGCAAGTGTTAAAATTAGCTGATCAATATTGCAATTATTTAGGAATACTTACATATGCTCTTTAAAAAATGAAGATAAGCAAGTATAACAACGAAAACCACTAAATTCAGTTTAGGGATTTTGACTTAGATGGAGCAAGAAAGATAGCCATAGTGATAGTACTATGAAGGAAATAAAATGGACTAATGTTGCTTCTAATGTTTCTTTTTGTAAAGTGAAATAAAGTTTTTTGTGGCATTATTCCTTGTAAATATTTAGGATCTCAAAAAATAGAAAACATGACCTACAACCATTCAGCCCCATTATCTCCAGGGACCACAGTTCCTGCTAGATGTATAGTCTTCAGAACTTAAGAAAAGGTAAATTTCATGTGAAATAAAAAGGCTTTATGTTGAATAAGGAATCTTGTATAAAAATTCCCATTTAAAAACTCTACAAAGGAAAAAAGAGAAAAATAAAAGTAGACCTAAAATTCAAAGAAGGGATATGGTTCTAACCACATTTGTGTACCTTCAAGTCATACATTTTTTTCACTGTCTCCAAGTCACCTAAGAAAAATAGTTAATATGCCTGTAAACTAAGAAATATGTAATGGGGCAGAGATGACTCAGCATTCAGGAGTACAGGAATTGCTATTTCTTAACTTCCAGCAAAACTATCTTTTAGGTGTTTTCAAATCAATATTTCTCAATCTTTAAAGAAATTTACTAGTTTTATCCAAGATCTGCCTAAAGGTAGCTGTGAGATCTTAAACAAATTCATTAAATGAATGGTAAAACAAAGGTCCCATAGAAGATGTCTAGGTTAAGGGAACTGCTATGTAGAAAGCACTTAGAAGAATGTTCAACATGGCAAACATCATTTAATTGTCAGCAAAATGAGCAAAGACATTCATTTCCTACTAACTTTGGAATGTTGATTTTAATCTTGTGCTCACAATAAAGGATTGGGCCCTTTACACATATTTCATTCAAGATTCTAAACGATTTGACTAGACCTCTACTCAGGTATATTTCCAGATTTAGAATAGCTTTTTATAGCACCAATGTTAATGTGGGGATTTTATGATTTGGAAACAGTTGTCCAAAGACAGGAGAAGTAGCCTATAAAAATATAGTTGAGTAAAGGTAAGATTTATAGTATCCTTAGCTACCTAAGTCAAAATAAGAGAAGAATCACTAGAAAATCATAAAACTTTTTTGCCACAAAGTGCACATATACAAAAGGCTGTATGGAAAGAATTGAAATATTGAAAAGGTTATCATGTCAGAGTACCAGGTCTCTTTATGTTACCCAGCCATTTCTTCCTAGACCTGGAAATATGTGTCATCTCCTCTACCTTTAATCACTATATCATTTTTCTTCTTTTTAAAAATTTTATTAAAGTTTTTTTCATACAATATGTTTTGATCATATTTACCCTCCCCCAACTCCTCCTAGATCCTCCCCATCTTCTTACCCATTCAATTCTCTCTCAAAAAAATAAAAGAAAACAACAAAAATGAAAACAAAACAGACAAACTAAAAAGGAAAAAGAAAAAAAATAGTAAGACAAAAATCTACCACGACAAAACCACACACACAAAACAACAAGCAAACAATCAAACCCTACTGAGTCTGTTTTGTGTTGGCCAAACACTCCTTGGCATGGGCTATATCCTATATTTTGGTTTATATATCCAGTGACACTCACTCTAATGGAAAAACTGACTTTCCTTTTCCCAGCAGATATCAATTATAAATAAGTCTTTGGCTATGTATGGGACACCATGGCCACTTCCCCTTTTCAGTCATTGGATTTTTGTCTGGTTTGAAGCTATTGCAAGTCTTGCCCATGCTGTTTCATTCTCTGTGAGTTCATATGTACTTCAGTCCTGTTGTTTCTGGAAGATAGTTTCCCTGGAGTCATCCCTCCTCTCTGGCTCTTACAATCTTTCCACATCTTCTTCGGCATAGATTCCTGAGCCTTGGTGGGAGGGGTTTGACAAAGTCATCTAATTTAGGGCTGAGTGCTTCAAGGTCTTTCACTCCCTGCACGTTGTCCAGTTTTATATTTCTTTGTTAATTACCATTTACCACAAGAAAAACCTTCTCTGTTAAGGACTGAGTGAAGCTCTGATCTATGGGTATAGCAATATGCCATAAGGAGTCATTTTATTCTGATGTTCCTTTATGAGAATAATAGTAATAGGTTTTCCTCTAGGTCTATGAATGTTCTGGTCTCAGGTTTTTGGCCACTTTTGCAGTAATAGTTGTGGGTTCCATCTCATGAAGTGGGCCTTAAATCTAATTTAAGCATGTGTTTTATTACTCCCAAAGCATTTGTGTTACTATACTTTACAGGCATGTCACTGTTGTAAGTTAAAGAATTTTGTAGCTGAGTAATATTAATGATTACTTTTCTCTTCTAGTCTTCTAGTAGCATTCAAAGTACCCTCCTGTGCCATGCATGCTAGTCTGTAGGGATGAAGCTTTTAGCTGGGTGCCAGCTTGATTTCTCCATATTTGATGTCATGACTGAGGTGTGTCTCTAATAATAGAACCTTAGCATCAGGTTATGCAGAATAACCATTATTCTTGAAAATGCCCTTTGATGTTTGGAGAAGTCAATGGGATCCCTTTGACCATTGACTCAGTGAGATGTATCCCATTTTTGCTAGTGGAAATTTTACTTTGTGGCCTAAGATGCCTGGATGGGGCGTTGTCTACCCCACTAAAAAGTGACTATATACATATTTTAAGATGTTTCTACAGTAGTAGGCTTTCATGTGTCTTTTCAAAAGGCCTTTAGTGTTAGTTGTCCCATTTTTTAATTCTTTAAAATTATTTTTAAGCTAGTGTGCAAGTGTGATAGCCTTCCTCATGATATTTTCACATACATATGTCATTACACTTTGCTATTATCTAGTTTTGAATCTTCACTGGTATTATTCTATGCTTCCAAAGCACTTATATTTCATAAACCAAGACATAGCACTGAAAATGGATGGTGAAGATTTGACTGGCTCTTTTTTATTTCTATTTACCTATAAATTTTTGAAGTTTTATCTTACTTATTCAATAAACAATGAAAATTTACTATGTGCCAAGCATCAAATACACCAATTTCAGTGAAAAATGACTTACATTTATGTAATGTTTTCAAAATCTAGTGAGAGAGGGGACAGGGGGAATGGGGAGGGGGAGACAGACGGAAACAGTGAGAGACATGGGGGAGAAACAGAGACAGAGACAGAAAGAGAGAAGTAATCAACAGTGGAAAGGAAGAACAATACCAAGACTAGAATAGGAGAGCTATGCAGTAGAACTTTAGTGAAAGAAAATAAGTGGCATATCAATGATCAATGTAGGGAATTTGTATAAGTTCAGCAATTCAGAGCAGAAACAGCTAACGCAAATTTTGAGTAAAACAAGATCAGAGTGCTATGGTGACTGAAAACCCCAAATGGAGCTGACATGAGCTAGGAGCTCAAGGAGATGGGTAAGGATGGTCCATACCAACAGAAGCAATTAGTGGAAGTTCCAAATGAGAAGATGACTCATATGGTGCCTGCAGCAGCTTGAGGAAACATTATTCTACTTCATTCTTTCCAAAGGAAGATGATGTATTTCGTCATCAATCCTAGAGAAGTGGTACATTCTCAGAATTTATATGGTCCATATGGTTTAATTGATAGATGTCCCATGATGAGTTCTAGAGAAGGAAAGTGATTTGCCTACAGGGATGTTGCCTATAGTATAGTCTCCTAACCTAGAAGCCACTTAGAATTTGAATTCTTCATCAGAATTCTCTCTGGGGCCTGGCTTCATCTCCCTTCCAGGAATCACTACAGGATCTAATACAGAAGCCAGAAAACTCTTTCATGAGTTAAGTTAGCTTGTGGCTCTGTGTTGAAGTCACTGAGCTTTGCTTTGGCAACTTGATGTTGCGTGGACCTATGACCATGCCTCAGCCTCAATTTACACTGCAGGCCTCATATGTGCCATTCTTTGTTGTCATCTGCATTGTATCAGTTATCAGGTCAATTAGACATGATTGATACAATAGCAACTTTGTTCCCAGCCATTGATCAAACCACATTGTCTGCTTTGTTCATTGAGATATTATATCCTCCCTTAATTTTCTAGGCAGCTTCTCTAGGGCATCTTCCCTTTGAGACTTTCATGAAGTCTCAAAGCCAGTCAAAGGCTATAGTTTCTATGTTCATGTATGTATTACCTTCTGGCATAGTTTGAATCTTATTCCCTTTTTCTAGACCAAAATGACATTGTACTTCACTCATTTATGACATGATATTTTCTATAACCTACCAGCATCTTCTTATTTATATTAATTCCAGATACCTGCTTGGCTTTTTTAGGTTAATCTCAAGGTCACCTTCAAATTATACTGTTATTCTACATGACCCTTGGGACCCAACATCACTGTGTGGGTTCATAGTTATGTCTGGTTATCATTTAATTTAGCAACTATTCATTGAGCACTGGGAACTGTGTCAGACAAGTGTTTACTACACAGTCTTGTAATTGTGAGCAGTGAACTTCAGTGACTCCACTTAATTTAAGAAACCTTGACTCTTGAGTCAAGAGAATTGAGTGATATTACAGAAGTTATCTCAGGCTGCACTATCTAGAAACAGAGTCTGAGATGGGGACAGATGTACAAGTGGTTAACTGAATCTGTATTTGCATGAGAAGCAGTAGAGGAAATAAGGGAAACATACAAGAGAAAGAAAAATTGCTCTACAACACTATTGATCGACATGAATTCCTATTCCAGCTTCATTCTCCAGTGTGGGCTTTCAAAGATACTAAATAATACATAGTGACTGAGGCCAGGTCAGTAGGGGAGGAGACAAGGTCAGGATGTGTTACAAGCTTCTAGAGATAGCACCTTTGTGCCAGCAGCATTCTCTGGCCAAAGTTGTAAGCAAAAGTCCTCAGCTAAAATATTCATAGCACTGGGGGATGGGACCAGCACATATCAAAGAAGAGAGATCCCAGAAGATGCAGTTAGAGTGCCAGCATCCTTTGCGATCATCACAAAAGAGAGATACAGGAGCCAGCAGGTGAATTGTAATGAATGGAGTTCTGGGAAGTGAGTGTAAAAGCAGAGGCTCACAGGGCTGTGTGCTAACCCAGAGTGAAGAGAGATTACTTGCAGGGTGATGTCAGTGAATATAGCTCAGGGGGATATGCTGGAGGAAGCACAGAGAACATCACATCCCAAATGTGGTCCTTGACAGGAAAGATTTGTCCAAGACCACCATCCAAAACAAACTCCCTTGGTTCACAGTCCAACCTGACAGGAGGGCAGTTGGTGGTTTCTATTGGGGAGAATGAAGAACTTGCCTTCTGAATGTCATTAGGGTATAGCATGACAAACGGAGGTTTGATGTGGTAAATTGAGGATGAAGTTCCCTCTTCCCAGGCAATCATCCAAACACTCTGTTCTTGTTAATAATCCTCTAGCAGGGCCAGAGAAGTGCACACTACAAATGTGTAGATTGATATCAGCATGTGCTGGGAATAGCTCCAAACCGAGCTTTCAGCAGTTTGTAAGGATATATATGATGCTCAAAGCAAAGGCTATAGATTGGGCTGACCCTGGAAGAGGAAGGAAACATACTGTTCTTCCAGGGTGTTACCATTTGATATTGTTTTGGGGCCCCTCAGGCCAAGAGGAGCAACTCAGAGAAGGCGATGATTCAAAATATGGAGATCAGAAAGAACATCTTGCTAAAACCTCAGCTATTTCATGGATAAAATTATGACACTTTGAAAATGAGAGCAAGGGGGGGAGAGATTAACTGCAATCTTCAATGCTTCCAGCTGGGGAAAAGGCATTGATTCATCCCTTAGATTGCTAATAGCAGGTGCCTTCTGTGATGGATGCCAACACACAAAGTTGTGTTCAGCTTTAATCCGTCCCCAACTGTTCTGTAACAGAGACTAAGACGTTGGGAATACTTCTAGAACTTCAAACTCTTTTTTATTTTGGTTCATGGAGGCCTGACTCCCCTGTCGCTTGCTGTATGGACTTTACTGAGAGGCAGGTTTCGAGTCAGGTGCAAAGTTTCTTTATCTCTGCTACCATCCATATTGGTGAGGTCTCCCAGATGTAGGGTCAAATAATGTAGGGTCTGTTCTTCATTCTGTAGGGGTATAATGAAACCCCCCTGTTTCTCCTGTCCTATGGGGTTTTCAGTCACCATAGCACCCTAATCTTGTTTTATTCAAAATTTGCATTAGCTGTTTCTCCTCTGAATTGCTGAACTCTTACACATTCCCGACATTGATCTGACACAGGTGTCTGATGGAGACTTGGAGCTGAAAGGATTTTTGCAGCACTAGCCTGCTTCCATCTTTTGGGAAGAGGTGGGGCAGATAGTTAGAACAGAAGGAGAACAAGTTAAACACATGCACCTGAACACATTTGCTAAACACATAGCCTCTCTCAGAGCTGGCACTCTGTATGAATCTGAGCTTCTCAACCTCAATTAAGAAGAGGTTCTTAGTTAAGAATTGATATGATTAAAATGTGCCTGGCAACTTACACTCTCCCATTACCTGATTGCAAGGATCTCTGTCTTCTTGCTGAGAAAGGCTGACAAAGGTAGTTAGAAGACTGTCAAGAGCAGGTGATGGAATCTGACCACTAGCCTGGAAGTGATTTGCCTGTAGAGATAAACAGAGCATGGGTCCTGAGGCATCTTGGTTGTGTTCCCTCACTATCTGTTCCTTGTAGAATAACACATGCATTTCCAGCCTTGGAATGTTATGATGAATATGTTATTAGTTAGGTTCTTTTAAAGTACTAGCATGAAACCCATAAAATAAAAGGGACTTATGTGACAACACACACACACACACACACACACACACACACACACACACACACACACCTTACATAACAGTATTTGTTATAGCAGAAGATTTCTGAATGCTGAGTTTCTGGTGTGGTACTCCAACTGTACCTTGAGAAAGTAGTGAAAAGATATATGAGATATATATGCAGCTCAACATAAAACACATATCACAACCAAATGACATAAAGTAAAAGATGTTTAACGTTTCAGAGCTTAGGATGCTAGAAATCTGAAATCAAGAATTCAGAGGCATGCTGTCTCTGAAGGTTCTAGGGGAATGTTTTCTCTTGATGTCCCTGGATGAGACCAGTGGCTGGTAATCCTTGCTTTGCAGAGGCATACCTCCAATACTTGTTATCAAATGACCCTATCCCCAGTAGTCTCTGTTAATTTTTATCATTGTGTAAGAATTCTAGTTACTGCATTGGTTTCCGTCTTAAACCTATATGTCCTTACTTTAACTTCATTAAATCTCCAATGACAGTTCTCAACTAAGGGTGTATTCTCAGGTATTGGAGTTTAGGATTTGAATGGAATTTGGTGGTGAGTGAACAATTCAACCAATGATATTATGAGAAGAAAATTCAGAGGAGGGAGACACAAGATAGCTTAGAGAAGTGCCTTATCACGAAGACAAAACTGTAGAGGATGAGCAGAGGACAATGCCAGAACTGAACTTCAGTCAAGGGACAAGTACCAGACAAGAAGATGGAAGCATTATTTTTGTACTTAACATTTTTTTGAGATTATAATAAACATCATTTCCCCTACCCTTTCCCCCTTACAAATCTTCCCATATACTTCTCCTTCCTCTCTCTCAAATTCATTGCCTCTTTTTTACTGTTGTTACATACATATGTATGTAATGTATATACATATAAAGCACATGCAGTGATATATATATCACATATTAGATATAGATATACATAAATACAACTGTCTCAATATGTGCAATGTTACTTGTATGTATGTTTTCAAGGCTGGCCTTTGGTATTGGATGATCCATTGATGTGCTGTTTCTTCCCTGGGAAAAGTATTTCTTCCACTGTCAGCATTCTTTAGTTACCCCAGTTTTTGTCTAAGATTTAGGCCTCATGAGCTTTCCCCATCCACTTTGACATGTAGCTTCTGACATTATCTGGCAGCATGATGATAAAGAAAATCACATCCCTGCACTAAAAACTCTTCGTTATGTAAAACCATATTCTCCAGAGCTACAACATAGTGAGTAGTCAGTGACCTCATGGATTGTGATGTATCTAACATCTATACTTGCTAGTTGTAGCTTATGTCTATGCTACTTATTTTTCATATAATGTTCTGAGCCTCATGTAGTTTCTGACAGAAATTAACAGTATTTTCTCAGACAATATTGTAGAATAATCTGTTTTTACGCATGGAAGAACCAATGGAGAGAGAAATTTGTTGAAAAGGCCCATGATCAGTAATAGGGCTGATATAAACTCTGGCCACATTGATACCAAAGTCCCTGTCCTCTGAACAGTGCCACTTCCCTTTTATAACTCCCTTGATGTTTATACTTGACTGTTTCAGTGGTTGTTGTCTATTTTCCAATCAGTTTTCTTTTTGTTTAAAGGTCAGATTGCACTCAGATCTCCTCTTGCCTTCCTGAGACCATGAGGCAGAATTGTACATCAGGCATGTTATTTGACAGAGCAGGGGCTTGATCTGGCTCCATTCCCTCAAATGACATGCTCACTTTCTCCCCCAGATGTTAGGCACAGCCTAGAGGACACAGTGACATTTGGCATCTGCGAAAGGCCATTGTAATTCCTTGGTTACAAGCACTGCCATTCATCCTGTAATATCCATTTAAAATAGTGCCATAACGTGACCTCTGTTCAGGGAGATAAACAGTATTTAGGAGGATAGGTTTGGCACCAGGCTTTCCTTACTAAGTGAGGAGATAAAATGGAATTCGGGTTTCATTACATTAGACTTGCAGAGTGCAAAGGAAACTTAGTATAACTGATTTTTATCCCTTTTAAATATTGCTTAAAGTAGCATTGCCCTTTATCACTGCATACTCATACACACACACACACATACACACACACACACACACAGAGAGAGAGAGAGAGAGAGAGAGAGAGAGAGAGAGAGAGAGAGAGAGGGAGAATTTTAAGTCTTCCCAAAAAACTTAAGCTATAGGTGTAACTACACATGAAATATGGGCTTGGCCTCTTGGAAAACAAGAAAAAATGATTTAATCAGAGTAGCTCCCACCATAAGAAGACAAATTTAATATCTAACATGTTGGTGAGCAAGTATTAGCACAGATAAAATACATAATTAATATATGTACTTGCATTTATGTCCCATTTGGCCAATTACTATTAATTTGCTGTTATTTTTCATGCTTTAGCAGGGATCTGGATTGTAAATGAGAGGAGTTGACATAGAATTATCCTTACTAATGATATATGACTTGGTAATCTCTTTCTTGCTAACAAGAACGGCTAGAAATATTCCAAAAATGTGGACTGATTACTGACTATAGTGAATGGTTGTACCTTGGTTCTACAGAGTATGACCAATGAAACAAATTAGA